>NC_051246.2:78239885-78297385 GCF_015237465.2 Chelonia mydas
CGTTATTCCTAGAGGAAGGACCTGATTCAGGAATGCATTTAAACTCATGCTTCTGTCTCATTGCCTTAATTGAGTCTTCAGTATACACTTAAAGTTAAGCACATGTTTAAGTGCTGTTCCAGAATAGGCATGCTTTCCTGAATCAGGGCTGAGGACAAGAATGGAGAATCCCTTGAAGAGGGGTCAACTTGCTGACGCAGGCTAAAAGCTTAGCAAGACTAAGCATAGGCGTAATTTTAGACAGGTGAGTAGTCTCATTAATTTCAAAGGGACTATTTATGTGCTTAAAGTTAGCAATGGGCTTAAGTACCTTGCTGAATCTGAGCCATGTAGAGGAGGGAAAGGGCTAGATAGTATGCAGATTAGGATTGAAATATTTATGGAAAAATTAGGCACTCTGTGAGACTGTGAGCCAGTCCAATGCAATATTTTCTTCTAAGTATCCTTATTGTCAGTACTGTAACTACATGGTAAAATTTTGCTCACAGATCTAATGTGACTCTGAAATTCAGACTGGCCCATTTCCAGGTCCAGATAACATTCAAGAAAGAATCATGAGTTTTAATGAGATGATGATAGAAATTTGCAATGATTTAGCTTACTTTTATTTTTTTGTAATTGTTTGGTGGTATGTGAAATAAGTAAGGACTTGAAGTAGCTTTATTCAAACAGCAAGCTGCTACCAACTGATTAATTTCATTTTTAAGGAGAGTATTGGAAGCAATGTTGTGGATTTTGGTATGGGAACACCTTGAAAAACATAATTCTACTGGCAACAGAAAACATGGATTTATGACAGGGGAGTCTTGCTTGAATAATTTTTTGGAACACTTTAGATTACTGCCGTGGTAAGCAATGGAAATGCAGCAAATTACAGGGATAGAAGAACCGTCATGTAAAATCGGAATCTACTAGAAACTTTATCCTAATTTCAAAATGACCCTTGTTTGAAATTTGAAAAAGTTCAGATAATTTGTTTCTCTCTCTCTCTCTCTGAGGTAATTCTACAGTGCCAATTGCTACATTATCGAGGCACCATACTATTTTCCCCTTCTAATTATTTTTCATTTTCTTCTATATCTGTGCTTTCTGGGTCTGGCTTGACCAGAGTCAGGACATACCAGTAATCTCACAAGAATGAGTTCTTACGAAGTTTTCCTCAGTCTAGTTTTCCAAACTTAAAGAGCTTTGACTCAAATTGATAGAGTTTAGATGAACATTCAACCTTTTGGAGCTCCACTGAAGAGCCTTTAGATAACAACAAATCAGTTACCAAGGCCCAGAAGGAAGGCTATGTCTACACTACAGCCTAAGTCAACATAACTTATGTTGCTCAGGGGTGTGAAAAAACTACCCCCTGCTCTGAGTGACATAAGTTACACCGACATAAGCGCTTGTTTGCACAGCGCTATGTCAGTGGGAAAGCTTCTCTCGTCGACATAGCTTCTGGCGCTCACAGAAGTGGTTTTGTTATGCCAACAGGAGAGGTGTACATATAGACATGGCCAAAATCATAAACCTGCTCTGCCCCAGGTTGAAGTACTGAGACAGGGTGGAGTCCTGTTGACTTGGAGGGGAAAGTGCCAGGGCCAAACCCAAACCCCAGACTCCAGCCCTTAGGCACATTTTTAATGAGAAACTGGAGTTTTTGTAGACTCTCAATTGCAGCAACAGTTTTTTTTAATTACATGTCTGGTAGTGCTGTGTAAACCCTGCAGGGTTGAGTTCATGAAAAGGTTCATGAACTGAACCATGTGGTTTGTTTCACAGTGGTTGCAAACAGAACACGACCCGTAGATACATTTGGATGTCAGAGTGTAATGAAATAGAACCTCCAAGGGAGACCCTCCCGCAAGAACTATCCCCTCCCTAATATCCAAGCTGCCCTCTTCCTTTAGCAAGCCTTAAGAATCCCCCTTTATGCCTTACATGTATAGGTAGGGAGGTTAGAGTACTATAGGCTTGCCAGCATCCCTGCTGCATGAGCAACCTCAATCCACATTTGCCACGTTATTGCAAAAGTTACTGCAGGTTATTAGCCAAGATTTGTGAATGAGTTGTGCCTCAGACCCAAAGCTCATTTGTAATACGCTTGAGGCTCCATACAAATATTTCACACAGCTTTATAGTAAAGCAAGAAATGCACTGGGAACTATTGTCAAGAAGGGTCACGTTTTTTAGGTTTATCATCCTTGACAGTGTCCCTTTAAGACTATCTGCTAAAAAGGATGAGTTTATTCTCACCAACAAAAGGCAGAATACTATTGGACCCTTAGGATCTGAGCCCAGTGTTTCGAGGAGACCGACTGAGTCAGTGAATCAGGGAAAAACAAAATGTTCATCTGAAGAGGGAGACCAGAGGGACTACGAAGAGGGAGGGAAAGTCTGCAAGGATCTGGGGACTGATGTTTTGGGAATTAGTCTTAGTCCACCTCTGTTTACTGTAGAAAAGGTGACTTTGAATTGATCTAATAGCAGCTTCCAAAGGTTTTAAACATTTTTTTTTTATGAAGTGGAAGAAGATAAGCTAGAGTCAGGAGTGCAAAAACCAGGAAACACATTGTCAAACTAGGAAATCAAGAGTAAACAGGGAATTGAGGCAAATAATTCTGCCTGAAACAGTAGTAAACATATGGAATAATTGGCCAGCGAAGCAAGTAATCTAAATGAGTTTAAGAGACAGCTGGACACTTTTATCTCAAGAGAGAAAGGATTGAAGGATGAAGTGATAAACCAGGGAGTTGGAGATGAGATATTCCAAAAGGGAAAAGGCTTGTTGGGCCAAGCGTTTTTTCTCTAATCAGCAGTTTTTTATGTTTATATATGGAATATGAATAGTTGCCATATGAATATGCTATTGACACATAGTTGTCAATATGCCTGAAGAAGCAGCATTTTGCCTCAGGAGTTGGATTTGCAGTGTCCACTGTCAGCAGTAGATGTGCTGGCCACCAGTTAAAGACAAGTTACAAAAAAAAGCTTTTGAACAATTGTCAGTGTATTTCATTGCTTCAACTTTCAGATTGCTTTAATAGTGTCTTTAATCCCTTTGTGGGCAAACCAGTGGCTAGTGAAAGTGAGAAGAAAAGCCATGGATTTCCATTTCAACTAGCCCCAAGGGGAGATGTTGCTTTGTTTTATTGTCTCCCAACCAGAAGGTTTTGGACATGCCATGAGGGAAGTATTATATGTATATTAGCAAACAGAGCCAAATTAATCCCCAGTGTAACTACATTGAAGCTCTGTCTCTCAGCTGGGACTGAATTTGGCCCACTGAGTGCATCATTCATCTTCTCACGTCATCACAATCACTTTATCATTTACCAAGGAGTAACCAACAACTTCTGTTAGAACAAGCAAAAGAAATACAGATCAAAATAAAATACCAACAGTAAGAATCAGATTTTCAACATGGGCCTTTTTATCCAGACACAAAATGGTACTTGTAACACAAATCCTACCATTTAGATGTCTAAATACCTGACTGCCTCCACAAATCAGGAATTTAGATGTGTGAATGACAGGATTTGTGCCTGCAATTAATTACCTGGAAAAGGAGTCCAGGTTGAGGCCCTTTTAAAAATTAGGCTGTTGCACTGCAAACCAAAGGAATTGCAAAGACTAAATTTCCAGGCTTGATTCTGCACTCAGTTGCAGTTTTACACCAGTGTAACACCATTGACTACAATAGGTTTCAGAGTAGCAGCCGTGTTAGTCTGTATCCTCAAAAAGAAAAGGAGGACTTGTGGCACCTTAGAGACTAACAAATTTATTTGAGCATAAGCTTTCGTGAGCTACAGCTCACTTCATCGGATGCATGGAGTGGAAAATACAGTGGGGAGATTTATATACACAGAGAACATGAAACAATGGGTGTTTCCATACACACTGTAACGAGAGTAATCAGGTAAGGTGAGCTATTACCCGCAGGAGAGCGGGGGGGAGGGAACCCTTTGTAGTGATAATCAAGGTGGGCCATTTCCAGGAGTTGACAAGAACGTCTGAGGAACAGCCAATGGGGGAGGGGGGGTGAATAAACATGGGGAAATAGTTTTACTTTGTGTAATGACCCATCCACTCCCAGTCTTTATTCAAGTCTAAGTTAATTATATCCACTTTGCAAATTAATTCCAATTCAGCAGTCTCTCATTGGAGTCTGTTTCTGAAGGTTTTTTTGTTGAAGAATTGCCACTTTTAGGTCTGTATTCGAGTGACCAAAGAGATTGAAGTGTTCTCCGACTGGTTTTTGAGTGTTATAATTATTCTTGACATCTGATTTGTGTCTATTTATTCTTTTACATAGAAACTGTCCAGTTTGGCCAAAGTACATGGCAGAGGGGCATTGCTGGCACATGATGGCATATATCACATTGGTAGATGTGCAGGTGAACGAGCCTCTGATAGTGTGGCTGATGTTATTAGGCCCTATGATGGTGTCCCCTGAATAGATATGTGGACACAGTTGGCAACGGGCTTTGTTGCAAGGATAGGTTCCTGGGTTAGTGGTTCTGTTGTGTGGTGTTTGGTTGCTGGTGAGTATTGGCTTCAGATTGGGGGGGCTGTCTGTAGGCAAGGACTGGCCTGTCTCCCAAGATCTGTGAGCATGATGGGTCGTCCTTCAGGATAGGTTGTAGATCGTTAATAATGCGTTGGAGGGGTTTTAGTTGGGGGCTGAAAGTGACGGCTAGTGGCGTTCTGTTATTTTCTTTGTTGGGCCTGTCCTGTAGTAGGTGACTTCTGGGTATTCTTCTGGCTCTGTCCATCTGTTTCTTCACTTCAGCAGGTGGGTATTGTAGTTGTAAGAACGCTTGATAGAGATCTTGTAGGTGTTTGTCTCTGTCTGAGGGGTTGGAGCAAATGCAGTTGTATAGCAGAGCTTGGCTGTAGACAATGGATCGTGTGGTGTGGTCTGGATGAAAGCTGGAGGCATGTAGGTAGGCATAGCGGTCAGTAGGTTTCCGGTATAGGGTGGTGTTTATGTGACCATCACTTATTCGCACGGTAGTGTCCAGAAAGTGGATCTCTTGTGTGGACTGGTCCAGACGGAGGCTGATGGTGGGATAGTTACTCCTGATTTACACTGGTGTAAGTCAGAGGAAAATCAGGCTGTCTGGGAAGCAGGATGTCTCCGTTCTGAGAGTTCTGCTGCACTACTTGTGTTTGGACAGATAAGAAGCATTGCCAGCTTCCTCTGTTTAAAGTATTGGGAGAGATTTCTGAAATTCCCATTTTGACACTAAAATTACAGATTTTTGACAGCACCCTTGCTATTGTGCTTCCCGTCCCCTACTGCGTCAAATCAGCATTTCTGGAAAGAGTGACCCCTGTTAGAGGCAGTTCCAGAAATGTAGATTGACTCCACCAATGGGCAGACAACTCAACAGCAAGGGTCTTTTAAAGTAAACAAACGGGAAAGGATAGGAAGGGAATGCTGACTCTGAGTAGATGTTTAATACAAACCCTTGGGTTCGGTTGTACTAGCTCCTTTGTTTGTGCATTGTCATTTTGCTACGTGAAGGTAGTCTGAAATAAGGATTTCCACAATATTATCTTTGGACACATATTTCTTTGTACTATCTACTTGTAATTTCTGATTGTTTTTAATGAAGTGCAACAAAGCAATGCAACAAGTTTAATTTAAATAAACTTGCACAAAAATATATGGGCAACCATAACAATTGGGAGAAATGTGATCATCCCCACTCTATTTATTACAGCTCTGATCCGGAATTCTCTGATTATTTCATCGCCTTGTTCAGCTGTACAACAGGGCATTCCTTTCCTCTTGATGCTTGGGATTTTCATGCATAATCCCACTCCCACCATCAGAGAGAAAAATAATAAATCCTTCTGTCTACAAATTATGTACTGGGCACAGTTTCCTCTTTCTACACTTCAGTATGCAAGTGTTTGTAATAAAGACCAAATTTGCTCAATTCTCTCTCTCTCCCTTGGCAGGGTTATCCTTCATATGAAACTAATCCTAATGAAATCACTTTGTAATCAAAAAGTGTGATTATATTTATATCACATTTTCCATTAGGACCATGTGTGGACCATATCTTTTCTATTTTTTTTTGCTTTCTGCAGTTAATTTCATTGGAAAGGCTACCCCTCTTTATAGACTAGCATTGCAGCAAGTGGTTCACCAGAGATTCATTCTTTGGGGACAATGATAAGTCCCATGGAGTTTGCTAAGTCTTTGCTGTTCACCACGGCTTGGATGGAAAGGGAGTCTGATAATCAGCTAATATGTTTCAATTTGTATTTGAAGGTTTAGGTGTGTTATCTGAGACGGAGGCAAGTTGTGGGATAAGGAGTGGAGAGAGAAGCTCCAGATTACAGATGCAGTGCTTCATTGCTGCTGTTGTTGTGGCTTCATCAATCTAGACTCGAGTTTGTCTTTGAGATTTCCAGGGAGTGAGTAGTCCGATACTGGGAGTCATGGTTCCTGGGTTCTAGCCCTGGCTGTGACGCTGACTCACTGTGTGATCTTAAGCAAGTTTTTTAATGCTCAGCATGCTAAAGATGAGCCCCTTCCCTTCTCATCTCTCTGAGAGCTCTCTAATCCTGATGTGCGCATGATGTTGCCTTGCTTCCCTTTGCTACTAGCTCTTCTTAGTCCAGGCCAGGACCCCCAATTTAGCCTTCTGGTGTATGCAGCCTCCACTCTGCTGGTTCCCAGCCTGAGGGAATAGTTGCAATTGCATGAAGGCGGATTCAGGGCCAGTCAGGAAACAGCAACAGGTCAGGACTCTTACCTGGAGAATCTCCCAATGGCTAGAATTCCTTCCTCCTGCCAGCACAGTACACCTGAGTAGCTATCCCAGAAACTGGCTTATCCTTATGGCAAACAATGCCTAAGAATTAGCCAGCATCCTGAGGCTTAATTAATTCTTCTATGCCTCATTTTATCCACACATATGAAAAAAGGCCTGATCATACTTACCTAACACCTCACATTGTTATTAATACAAATGATTCATATTTCATAAATTAAAGTTATATAAGTGCATATGATTTACTTTAATTAAATGCTCCTTAGGTTCACAGACTTGGAGAGAAAGAAAATGCCAGCGTGAGAGAGCTTCTTTGTCAGGCGCAGCTTTCCCAGCCACAGCTCCAGTTTTGCTGTAGGAGATCTAGATCCCCAGTCCAGAAAGAAATATATCATCTTTGCTGTATGAACGATGCCAGACCCTCCCCCCTTTTTATTGCGAGCTTTAAAAATGTGGCTTAAGAACATTTCTGCTGTGCGTGCTTCAAGTTCCATTTCCTGCTTCATTGTTTTATTGTGATTGTAGTAGAAAACATTTTCTGTTCTTTGTGTATGACTCATAATCATTGTTGCTGACTAGTCATTCGGCTCAGTCTTGCTGCTGAATCCCAGACCTTGTCCGAGGTCTGCATTGTTCTAGTACTTGGGTGGGAATACATACAAGTTTCTCTCTCTTTTTACCTTGCAAGGTAAACATGGGAGAGATATTAAATTTTCCGTGTGTTTCCAGACATATCTTATCTTCTAGATTAGTCACTGTAAACTGATGTTTCAGTCTGCTTAATGTTGACCTCTTGAGTCACAAACTTCCTTGAAACACACAGATAGCAAATAACTTTAACAGCAATTAGCGAGGGAGTGGCTGGGGCAGTGAATTAATGCATTAGCCTTTTACCTGTGACGCTCTGGATTCCCATGTGACCTAAAGCTCACAGGTGAAAAAGATCAGCATATTTTCAGCTCAGTCCTATTGCGAGAAATGACCCCACACTTCAGAAACAGTCTGGATTGAAAGTGCTTGCTGAAAGAGTTTATTTCTCTTTCAAGCCAAAAAAAGAAGCGCTGTATCTTCTTTAAAAGGGACACCAGTCATCACATCATTCTCCTGCTTTTCACTGTTAGGAAAGTCCCACTTGGGCCCTGTATTGAATCACTGGGAATTCTGCATGTGAAGAGTTAGCTGGGGTCAGGCCCTTCAACAGTTTTTTACTGAAATATCCAGTAACAGTCTGACCATACGATGTTAATTATTTCTCAACAGAATTCAACTGTTTTATTTTTATCAATAGGTTGTAAATATTGGGAAGACATGATAACCAATAGAGCTGGGCAAACTTGTCATAATGAGCCATGTAGACAAGAAGTTTTGCCCTTTTTTCCTATTCGCAAGGTGTTCATGAACCAACTTTGATTTTTATGAATTTGTTCATTATTCAACAAAAGTTCTATGTAGACAAATCTCAGCCTGGGAATTGCTCACAAAATGGGTTCTTCACGTATGTTCACTGTTCATTAGTACTGCTGTACAACTGGTCATCTTAGTCACGTGGCTCTGTTTTTGATCTCTGTCTGGATGAGCACAACTGTAGTGAAGAGAGGAAGAATGTGATTAAGTTTTTAGTTCTTTCTAGGACAGTGTGGGAACAGATTATTGAGTGAGGAGGAGACAGCCTGGCAAAAATAGGGAATATTTTACATCTTTTCTTTCCAGCCCACTTGATTCAAGCCTTTCCTGAGACCTGCTAGAAAAAATGGTAGAAAAAAAGTGATTCTATAGGCGATCAGATTTTTAATTAATTTTATTTTGTCACTTTCACAGAAAGCAATTGTATGTGATGCATGCAGACACAACCACAAAGGGTGTAGTTAGCTTTTTCCCCCTCTGTCTTTGTATTATCTATATGTGCCCAGAACTCTGGCCAGGAAATTTGCACAGTCATAGCTGCAAAGAGTGCAGTTATTTGCAGGTCTCTTTAACTGCCTATGCCAGGGTTCTGATCTGGGATCTGTGGATTCCTCATGGTGCTGTATTGCCATTCAGAACTGCACAGAATTGTTCATATATTTACTATGTACATTTAATGAATTTCCCACAGGGCTGGTTCAAGAAAAGCCGGGATCCCCTGCAACATTATTCAGTCAGGTCCTGCACATTATGATCAAAGTTCATTGTGTGTGACCTCCTTCCCCAACTTGTTTGTCTACACCAGCTGGATGGGAAGTGAGGAGAGGCAATCGGGAATGTATCCAGGACTGGTGTATGTGTTTATGAAGAGAATTAGGGGAATTGTGAAGGAAGGTTTCTAGTGATATAGAAGAAAGCAGGTTTCAGAGTAGAAATAGAAGAAAGCAGGAAGCTGTAATGTACCCTAGAGCAGGTCAAGAAGCTGAAGGACATCCTGCAAGCCATGGGATTCAGATTATTATCATCACAGAGTTCTCAGTCAGGATGAAACAGCTCTTGTTCAACACAGCATGGCACAGACGCATGAGCAGAAAATATCACACTAATATTCCAACCCATCCCTTTTGGAGTGGTGGCCCATAACTGGGAGAGAGAAGGGCATCTGGCAAAAAGATAGGTTTCTGTCCTGTGCTGGTCCAATGGGATATTCCTAACATAGGCACCACCAGCATAGTTATGTTGTCACAATCTGAGCCTTTGCTAGTGGTGGGCCTTGGTGATCTGCTGAAAAGAAACATCAGTCTTTGTCAGGACAACTTGACAGGATAAAGCAGGAAGCCATCGCTTCCAGTTCTGCCTTCTCTACCCTCCCCCCATTGTTTTGTCATTAAATGAATTTTGCTAATGGACCTGGAGCTAGTTCCCATGCAAAAATTCAGCCAAACAAAATTTTACTTGCAAATATTCATTTAAAAAAGTAACTACAAAAGGAATCAAACATAGCAAACCCCAAATCAGTTGAATTTGCTGTAGTGTTCCAAATTATTTTTTCCTACTACTCACCCAATTCTGGATACTAAACACTGTTCAGTGTTCCCTTTTTCCCAGGACACACAAAACACCCTTTACCTCTTAATTATAAAAGCCTCCTTACAGATTTTTTTACAATATATGGTTTTTAGAAAATGCATTAGTCTATATATCGCATAGTATTTAGAATGCATTATTCTTAAATATCTCTTCAAGGGTTTGAGGTTCGAGTCAAATCCCTTTATAAAGAAGAGCATTTACAAGACAATTGGAAGAGTACTTAAAAATTATATCTTAAGTATGCAGCACGTGGTCTGTTTCCTCTTTTTATAAATGAGCTGAATAACATGATGCAAAAGGTTGACGTTTTACAGCAGATAACACATTGAGTATTAACCAGTGTAACAAAGTTGCATTGTTTCTAATACATCTGATTATTAGTTATTTAAGTCCAATCCTGAGAGGTGCTGAGTACTCTCAACTCTCGTTTACTTCAGTAGTAGTAGAGCGTGTTCGGCCCCATTCAGGAGGCACTCAGAATCTGGGCTGGCCATAGGTACTCAAAAGGAAACAAATATAAAAATCAGCTGAGAATTGCTAATCAAAAAGCATCATCAATGACTCTGCATAATGATCTTGCTGTTGCCAGTGTGGCTAGGAGTGACTGCTTGCATCATAAAAATAATCAAGGTCTAATGTGATACTGGCCTGGTTATGTCTTCGTATTTTGGTATGAAGGGGAGTAAGACGTAAAATTTCTCATCAGGCTGAATAGTAAAAATTAATACAGATTGGCTGTACTGGTAATTTTATGTGATAAAGTTATTAAAGCAGTGTCAATAAACCAGGAACAAGTGATGTGTAAAATAATTAACACTAAAGGGAACATAATAAGTTACTTATTAAAATCCATAGATAGATTATGTGACCCTGTCATTAGAAGGAATATGAATCACATGACTTACTATACATCTTCTGATATGAGCACCCCATTGCACTCTGTCAGATTACTGGCTCCTGACATTAAATAAGATTCAGGTTTGATTTATTGTGTGGCCTTTTGACAGGAGCTGGAATCTGAAATGGTGTCGGCTTTGCTGGTGCTCAGCACTGTTTTCATTCCCTCCTGATGTAATGCAAGTGTTACGTTTAGTCAACCGAATTATGTGTAGTTCGGTGAGATTCTCTCTCACTCCCTGTAGTCATTGTTCCACTCATAATAAAATTATCCTATCAATTTGCCACAAGAGGAACACTGGAGTTCACTAAATTACAGCCATGTGTGTTTGCGCTATAGACAAAGTGATACCAATTAAACAAAAAATCCTAGATTCTATTTTTAAATCGCTTGTGGAAAACAGTGAGATTGGTTCACAGGGGAGGTCACTTCTGAATCCTACACACTAGAAATTTCATTTTCCTTAATTAGAAAAACAGCATTTATCTAGAAACAGAAAGGAATAAAAACTGGGTACGGCACTAAATAATATGTCAAAAATGACACCTGACCTCCCCTATGACTGATTAGTTTCAGAGATTCGCTATGTGAGGTGGAAGTATCATTTTGCTTTTTTTTTTCCTTTCTTCCTTGAAAATGGTGTTTTTATACACAGATGGCAAAACATCCCTGTTCTGACAGCTGAAGCTAAGTCAGCTCAGTGGTTTAACAGCCCTGCAGAGCACTGCCACACAGAAGACCTGAGTTTGGGAGTGGCCTCAGGGCACTCTCTTTATAAGTCTTTGGTGCTCCGATGTGTCACAGAGGTGATGTGCTTTGACTCCAGACAGCAGTGGCGACTGATGGCTCCTGCTTCTATAAGCGCCTCCTGATGGCTGGATTATGAAGCAGAATTTACAGGAGTCTTAGCGGAGGCTGCTTGTCCATCCATGGTGGGGAATGAGCAGACATGATGGCAAGTTACTAAAGGAAAGAGGGACAAAAGTGGAAATGGTGGCCCTAGAAATAATAATAATAACTGTAGGACTTTGTATGTTAAAGCATTTTACAAATACCAATTAATTGATTTCAATGGGAGTTTTGGAATTGACTTCAGTGGGACCATGGTTTCATGCCTGAGTTCCTGTTTACCGGACGTATTCCTAATACACTAGACCATGGTGCTAGCAAAGCAGTGTTAGGTCTCAGACCTCTGGGCCATGTTTTGTCTCTATTTGAGAAAACTGACACTCAGGCTTGGTATATGCTAGCAGCTTATATTGATATAACTACATCGCCCAGGGCTGTGGAAAATCAGGGAGGTGGATTAACTATGCCAACGGGAGAAGCCATCCCCTCAGTGTAGATAGCATCTTCAGTGAAGCATTTTACGTGTAGACAAACCCTGAGATGCCTCTGTGAATGGATGGAGTCAGTCTCTGCTGTTTGTGGTGCCAAAAGATTATAGCACAAGAAACCAATACACACACCTTATGAAGGAAATGTGATGTAAAACAAGTCTCATATTTCTTTCTAGTCACTGTTTCCAACTTGCTCCAGGAAAACAATGTCAACTATGTGTTGCAGTATGAAAATTTTACCAAAGTGTTTCACAAATACCTTTTGAGTGAAAAAGTTAGACACTGCTATGTTAGGTCATTGTCACAATGCTATATATTATAATTAGTACTGAGATAATACTTCAGTATATTTGAGAGAATTTTATAGTATTTTGACAACTTGTGAGCAGACTTCTAAAGGTTTAGCTGTTTTTGGTTGGATGCTTATTCCAAATCTCTTGAGTCTACAATATATACCTTGAACTACAAGAACAAAGTGTGTGTGTGTGTGTGTGTGTGTGTGTGTGTGTGAACTATCTAGTATTTTGCACATTTTATAAGCAAAGGTTTGGTTTTGCTCAGTCTTATTTTATCCAGAATGTTTTACCCATCCCCCCTTTCAATCACCTGCCTTTTGGTATGACATTTCTCAGACTTCATCACAGCACAGAAAACAATTATTTTTGGTAAATTAAATAAATGGGGAAATAAATATTTTTCCTCTTAGAATGTGTTCAGCTTTTTTCCCCCTAATCTCAGATATCCTCTCTCAAACATCTTTGTATTAAACCTTCAAACTGGACATGTAAATACAGTAGTGAGGACTAGTGAAGAAAAAACTGGGTTTGATTCAGCCCTGGGTTATACAGGTTTCTTCTAGACTGCAGCTGAGGCCCCTTGGTGTGGACAGTCGGCCTGGAGAGGGGAGTTGCATCCACAACTTTCAAACCACCAGTGGGCTTGGAGTCAGACAGCACAGCAGGGCCTTGAGTAAGGACCTGCACAGGAAACCAGAATGCTCTGTCTGAAGTCAGAAGTAAGAAGAAGCTGAGGAAGCTCACAACTTAGCCCACTATTTGTTTTCACAGGTTTCAGAGTAGCAGCCGTGTTAGTCTGTATTTGCAAAAAGAAAAGGAGTACTTGTGGCACCCTAGAGACTAACCAATTTATTTGAGCATAAGCTTTCGTGAGCTACAGCCGATGAAGTGAGCTGTAGCTCACGAAAGCTTATGCTCAAATAAATTGGTTAGTCGCTAAGGTGCCACAAGTACTCCTTTTCTATTTGTTTTCACTAACTTCAAAAAGGTGAACCAGGTTGGGATGCTGAGCATATGCAGATATTTTATTGCATGATCTTTCTTGTAATCACAACTTATTCTACTTGCTTCAATTGAGAGAGAAGACATAGGGTAAAGGATGGGTTGGAAGTGCCCATTTTTAAAACCCAGAGGCCTTAGTGGACTCCAGGCAAAAAAAAATTAATCTATCTTGTAAAGAACAGGGCCCTTGGCCTATGGGTGAGTACAACATCTATGTGTTGCAATAATACACTTCCTTATATTTTCAGTGTGGAACCTCTGCAGTTGTTTGTTTTTTAAAAAATCAGACATATGGCAAACTCTAATAATGCACTAGCAAATGAATAAATGAATCTCAGGATGAATAAAGCCTGGGAGATTTAGCAAATAGCTATGGAAAAAGCAGTTGCTGGCTACTCTAAAGAATGTCACAGTGCTGGTGTGAAGATGTATGGCTGTGTTTGGTTTCAAAAGCTAAGCAGAGCTGGTACTTGATAATATTTGGTAGATGAAGCACTGTGGCCTAGAAGATAGTGTACTGGACTGGGATTCAGGAGACCTGGCTTCTATTCCCAGCTTCACCAAAGGCCTGCTGGGTGACCTTGGACAAGTCACGTCACTGTTCTGTGCCTCAGGTTTCCTACCTGTAAAATGGGAATAATGATATTGACCTCTTTGTAAAGTGCTTGGAGATCTCCTGGTGAAAAGTGCTATGACATTGTTCTTATTATTTTTTATTACCTAACTGAGAGACCTAAAAGAAATCTGGAACATATGGACATTTTGTGCAATGGACTGTTGCTTACGAAGCTCAAATAAGACTATTAGAAAAGTGAAAATGCAGAACCTCCTTAATAAGTAGCCTGAGCTCCTTTGGTTGCAAAAGTCTCGGGTTCAGTGTGTTACTGGACTGGTTTATCCACTAATAAAAATAGTATTTAATATAATGCTTGCTTACCTGGATACCATTCTGTACTCTTCTCATCAGAGTTTGTGGTTTTTATTTATTCTTGCTAGAATTCTCTTATTCATTATCTGTTCTGACTATAGCTGTAATTGAAACAACCTATATATTTTAAGCAGCCTTTATTTTCAGTGTCCAGTAACTTTTTGAAGCAATTAGCTCCTAGGCTGAAATTTCACAAATTTTCTTTCACCCCAGAGGTTAAAATTTTAAACGTTTAATTTTGAAAATTTGAAACCAGTTAAACTACTTTTCAGGCTCACTAATTCAAGCAAAAGCAGGTGGTTTTGTTTGTTTTTTATTTTGTAGTAAATACAAATCTGAAATACATTACTTGTCCCATTTTCTTTCTTTAATTATTTTTTTCCTTTTACGAAAAAACAAGGAATATAACTGCAAAAAATTAGATCTAGGTTAAAATTTTTGAAAGCACCTAAGAGACATAAGTGCCTAAGTCCCATTGAAAGTCCCAAATGGGACTTAGACTCCCAAGTCACACGTTGAAAATTGTACTCATAGTTTTGAATTAAGAGGACTGAAGATCTAACCATGCCTTCTTGGGCATATCCATTACAAATTTTCTCCAACTCTAAACCAGCTTGCTAGGGTTACATGGAAGAGTTGCAGTTGACTTTGACTGGTCAGGTAGAGAGGGCAGAAGATAGATGACTCACGTCTTAAAGGTGACAGGAAGGGGGACAGAAAGCTTCCATGACATGAAAGGTCTCACCGCTCCCTTTGACTTCAGTGACAGTAGGACTGGGCCTCAGTTTATTTTTCTGGTTATTGGAGGATCAGAATAAGGAAAAGTTCAATTTCCTTCCATTGCATGCATGGGAAAAAATTCCTTTCAAATGTGTAAAGCTGCTCTTTTAAATCCTTAAAACCTGCCTCTGCCATAATGCCTACAAATCACTCCCATCTGGCAGTAGTTAGGCAAGTGACTTTTGCTTTTCTGCTAAACTCCGTTTTATTGTTGTCTAATTTTCCCAGACCACACCCTCCCCATTTGTCTCACCTCCACCCTGTATAGTCCTATCTGATATGTAGATTGGGAGATCTGGGGCAGGGGATATCTTCTTTATTATTTGTGGTACAGCACCTGGCACAATGGAGCCTTGATCCTAGATCGGTTTTAATAGGTGCTACCATAATATAAACAATAAAAATAAGACATTATTTGGTTAATAGTATGCCATTGAAAAGAGCTATATAATAGCATAATGAAAATCCTTTGTGTATTTCATGCATGCAAAGAGGCAGAGTTAAGGTTTCTACAGGAACCTGAATTTACTGATGTTCATAAACCCTTCCTAACTTTGCTGCTACATTAACATAGAACCAAAATTTTTGCAGGGCCTAACTCCATTGATTTTGATGGAATTAGGCCAGCAGAGAATTTGGCCAGTAGTTCTTACATTTAATAAAGGCAAGACGCAACCCAGACTGTATATTTAAACTGTTTAATAATCAAAATGGATTTGAGCACTCTTTCAGTAGTGTGTTCAATACACTCTCACTGGATCACTGCTCTTGGGAGCCAAGCATTTTTGGGTCTTAGGAAAGACCCAGGAGCACAATGAAAGCAATAATTATAACAGGAGTCAGTCTATAGGGAGCAGAGGTGTAGTATTCTGTGTCTGAATGTTCTTACGGAAAAGCCATGTCTGAGAAAGGAGCAGGAGGAACGTTTCTACTACAAGAGGAGTGGTTACTTCATTTTTAAAATGAACATTCACAAATATTGAAAATAGCATAAAATTACCAGTGATGTAGCTGGCTCTACACCTGTAACCAAACACACACTGTAGATTTTGATTTTGATTTTCTTTAGCTCTCAGGCAAATTTCACTGCTTGGTAGCATCTCACACCAGACAAAGCTCAGGCAGGAGATGAAAAAGCATGAAGCATAAACAACACAGAGCCAATACAGTTTCTTGTTCGTTAAAGAATACAAGGATTGTAAGCTAAGTGGGAAGGAGCTGGTCAGGAGCTATCTTAAATGCCTGCAGGTTAAAACATCAGGGATCAGAAAGCAAGTTCCAAAGGCAAGTGCACCTTGGAATGAGAGGTTGTTGATGAATTACTTTGTGCATGTTTTAATTACACTATCATCTTGAGATTTTTGAGTATTGATCTGCACTGTAGTTTTAAAGCTCTCACTCCCCCCGCCCCTCACCCAAACATCTGAGCTTTGTGTGCTAGGACTGCTTCTAGGAAAAGAAATTACTCATCTTTGAGAGTAGTATGGAGAAAAGGGGGAGAAAACACACAAAAAGGGAGGGCATGTTCTCTTCTGCTATTCAGTATGTTTAAATATAAGCTATTCATATAATTGTTCCAGCATGTATTTTCTTCCAAGCTGCAGGTAAGCAGAAAAATTTGAAACATGAAAAATCAGACAGTGCTACTGTGGTATAAAATCGACTTACACATTGTATTCCTTTCTGTGTTCCTTACCAATAGTAGGTACATTGCTAAAATTGAGAAAAAATATTGGCTTGAGAGAGTCAACGCATTCCTGTGATAGACACAGTCACAAAATATTTGATCAGCGCTGTAAAAAGGATATTAATATTACTGATGTTCTGCCCAGGATGGCTTTGGGCAAATGTGACTGAGGAGGATACTTAGGAATAATATTAAGCAGGGGGGCGTTGTTAGCTCTTCAGGGCAAGAGCTCTGTATTTGGAAAGCACCAAATATATTTATATATATTATTATATAATATAATTATATAATATTTCTAGTTTACATATAAACTAAAAATAATTGAAATTACAGAGAGAGGTCTTATGGGGAATAGCAAAAGAAAACTTATTAAGCCTCACAACAGCCCCATAGGGTAGGTATTACTATCCTCATTGAACACATGAGTAAATTGGGGTGCACAGGAGTTCAGGCACCAATTCAACAAGGTACTTAAGCATTTTGCTAACTTTAAACATGTGAGCTGCCCCAATGATTTACCCACACTCACAAGGCAAATCACTAGCAGATCTGAGAACAAAACCCGCAAGTCCAGCTTCTCAACTTTAGACTTAAACTACTAGGCCACACTGCCTAGAATGCCACATAGCCAGGGATGCCAGCTGAGTGCTGAGACTTCTGAGGTCACTCAGGCAAGCAGAGGCCAACAGGCCTCACTGAAATCCTTGTTCAAATGTTGGGGCACTCGTATAGGAGTGATGGGATTCCAAATCCTGTCATTGCCCAATAATAATTAATAATTAATTAATAATACTTAACACTCATCCAGTGCTTTACAAGCATTAACTAATTAAGCTAATTCACTAAAGGTCTGTCCTTTGTACTCTCACAATACCCCAGATCTTTTTGATCATACACCCTAAAGAGTAAAAACAGTACATCAGTAATGTTAGTTTTAGCTTAACATTATTTGGCAATTTTGATCATTAGGAATGAAATTAATCAAATATCTACTGTGTCTCATTTTTCCACTTTATGTTTCATTCTGCACTTACTGTTTTTATCTTTATTAATAGCTACTGCTCAGTGGCCTTAAAGAATTCCACCATTCAACAGAAACTTTTCTTTCCAGAGACTTATGCTAATTAGTATTTGTTTGTGGCTTCACTGTGATTTATGAGCTACTCTGAGCTCTGCATAGTGAAATATCAGACTATCTCCATACCTGTCTATTAATTTGTTTATCTTTCTATCTGTCTACCTATCTGCTGAAATTTAACACAGTGCAATAACTTTGAGAACAGTGACACTAATGCAGCATTAGATTAAAAGAATGTTACTTTATACCGGCGTAAATGCAATTTAGAGGCACTTAGAGGAAGCTATATACTTAACATGATTCTTGGCCTGCAAAGACAGGTTGATCCCACTCATTTTGGGATTGCTAATTTGCAGTTAATTAGGAAGATTGATTCTGTTCTGCGATGCATAGGCCCAACCCCAAATGCATTTTTCTGGTTTCCCTGGCACCATGCTAGTTATCATTGTGATGGTGCACATATAACTGAATGACACAGATCCTCATAAAACAGTAATAGTTTCTGGGTTTGGGAAAGTAAATCTAGTAACCGTTAGCAAACATTTATCTGACTTACCTTTTACCCTAAAACCTACTGCCACTTGCGTTTAAAACAATTCTCCAATTACATTCCACTGAGAAAGTTTATTGCAATTCTCCAGAGAGGTGATTGAATCTTCAACTGAAAATAATACATAAGAACGTAATACAATTTATTCACTGGAACAAAGACACGAAACTTTTCAAAACTAGCTGGTGACAATAATACAATTTAGGACTTTTGGATATTATGTATATACACTTTGTTTGAAGGAACTTGTATTCTTAAATAAATGCAATGGGTCTGGCATACTTAAGATTGTTCCTTTTCATGAGCTAACATTTCAGTGTGTCATCTCTATTCATTTTAGACTAGCTTGTGACTACATGCCTACACAAGGGAGTAAGAGTAAATGGTAGGAGAGGAACAGAAGCCAAAACCCTTCTTGCACCCTCTCTAAGTACAAGCCAGCATTGAGGTGTGAGGGTGCCATAATTTGCTGCTTGTATAAGCTGGCAGCAAATTACTACTGCCTCAGAGCAATGGGAAATTGTGCCTCAGTGGGGTGTCTCTGAGGCCCAGTACCTCCTGGAACTACACCTGGGTTGATGCAGCTTACTCAGAGATGAGCATAAAGTCAGTATATAACCCTCTCTGACTGTGTGATTTACTGAGATGGTTAACAGTTTGAAGAATGTCTTGGATGCTGTCATTTTTACCAATTTGAATGCCCTGCAGGAAAAGTTACCTAAATAAGGTCAGCTTTTTTTCTTCCTGTTTGCAGTGAAACTTGCCTGATTACTTTTCCTAGCTTGGGGTTTCCATACAACTTAAAGACTGAGGCACATTCACCAAGGGATCATGAACCCTGGAGAGAGCCTAGTCAATGTTACCATGACTACGTCACTCTGGGCATGTACAGTCCCACACCAGAGGATCTGGTCCTCAGTAGATGTATAGCACCTAGCATGCTTGGGTACTATAATAATAATTTGATTCTATACCACTCTCACTGGAACAAAGCCATGAAACTTTTCTAAACTAGCCAGTGGAAAATTCCTAGGTATTTTTCTAAAATATAGCTAATGAAAGTGGGCTGAATCAATCTGAGAAAATATGGCTACATTAAACCTGAACCCTGCTAGGCCAGAGGTATTTTGCTATCCAGGTCAGGGAGAGAGAGACTGAGGTGCTAATCTGTAGGATGTTCCCCAGCCTAATAACTACTCTTCCTCTAACTTTCAATGTCATTTTATTTTCTTATTTAGATGTGAATGTCATGTTTCTTGTGACCCTTCACCATTCCCCTTTGAGATGTTTTCTGTGTTAAAACACTCACCTTTTTAAAAAAATCCTTAAAGCTACTAGTAACACTAAAAGTACCAAAATAGATCCCAGCTTCCAGAATGCAGGATGGGCAGAATGCCTGATGGACACATCTCTCAATCACATTTTCATCAGCTCATGCAATGTGCATATGTGGTTTGTTGGCGGTATATGTGATTGCAGCCTGCAAGGATCAGGATCAAAGCTAGCAACTTCCCAAGTCAAAGCCAAACTTGTATCTCTGCTGGTTTATTTGAGTTTTTCTCTACGTCTTTCATGGCTTCCTTGTGCGTTTGTAATTATATTAGTTGCATATTTAAAACTGGTTTAAGGGTCCCCTTGTAGGAGCCAAATTCTACTATCAGATCACACATGTGGCTTCCATTGCAGTCCAGGCAGAGTCACGTGCTCATTCCATCACAGAATTTGGCCCTAAATTTGATAAATATGAATGTAGAAAGCAGGATATATGTAAGGGCAAGGGAAGAGTGCATGTGTTTTTTTCCAGATTGTTAAAGAAAAGCCATTTAAAAGCCCTTGATCAGTGTCCTTGCAGTTCAGTTTTGGACCACTAGGCTCCCTACCACATGTTAGGAAAGGGCAATTGCACATTGCTGTCGGTTGTTGAATATTTCCTTTTTTGAAAAGTAGATCAGTACCAAATCTGCCTAGCAAAGGGATTTCTGAAAAAGCTTAATGGCTCTTGTATACATATTTCCACTTGTGTGTTGTAGATGGTGCCCCGGTTAGAACATCAAGCTGTAGAATATGTAGAACTAATATCTCGTCCAAGACCTGATAATTTTCCCCCCTTCCATTGTGATGTCTTATTTAACTAGGCTTTAGTGCTGCACTTATTAAATCAAACTCTTAAGAAATACAACAATGTATAATTTTTTTAAAATATTCATCTTTGAGCCTGGCAGCGTCTCTCACTACAATAAAACATGTTGCAAACATATTACAGATGGATACCCTAAATGAAAAATTAGCTTTTGAAGGCTCAGGTGGTCTATAATGCACTTGTTCCAGGGTTAACTTGTGTGTCTGTGGTATATTTTATTACTTCTTGTAGTTTTATAGATGTTAAGGCAGGGAATTCTGCAATGCTAACCTCATCAAATAGTGTAAAAAGAGTAAAGATAGCGAGGGATGATTCAAGGTGCTGCAAGGTAGCATACAGGCAGAGAGCGCTGACTGCCGCAGGTCCAAGTAGTCTGTATCACAAGCAGTGTGCATAGGGCTTACACTATATACTTTTTATTTTAGCAAGTTAGTCTCCCTATCACCTGTGGATATTATGGATAAGAAACTGAACCCCACTCTGCTTTCTTTGCACCTCTCCAGCAAATGCCAAGAAAGTGGACTCTGATGGTGTCTCCTGCAGCTGGAGTTTCCCCTGGTACGGGGAACTCCCCGGCAAGTGGAGAGTCGGCATATCCAGGCTCTGCACCACCTTTGGCACACATTCTGGCTACACCCAGCTAGTGGATGTCCCCTTGGGAGCTGAGATCAGAGTTTAGAGCAGCCTCCAGCTGTTTTGAACTTTGATGAGGCCAGGCTGGCCTGAAGATCAGAGAGCGGCAAGACTAGGTATAGAAGAGGGTCTGGGCCTATAGTTACCAAAGGGCAAAACTCAAGCTGTTTAGATGGGTCACCCAAAAGTTCAGCTGCTTATCTGAATCTTGTAAGGTATTCACTTTTCCCTCCTTTTCTGTGTCTCATCTTCCTCTCTTCCTCCTACCCCACAGGGTCATTTTCAGTCTCTCAGTCCTTCCTTTGCCCTGATTCTCTATGTCCCATAGTTCTATTTCCCTCCATCAACCAAACTCTTTTAAACATCATCTTCTCCTTCCCGGTGACCCATCCTCTCCCCTTCCCCCGTATTATTTTCCTTTTCCTTCAAACCTTGCAACCTGACCCATGATCACCCTTCCTCCCTCCAAGTAGTCAGATGACCCAGCCCTGCCTGGAACTGGTGACTCCCATCACCCTGCACTTGCCTATGCTTTTTTTTTTTTTAATCCTCTTCTGACCTCCAGTAGGCCATTGATAATCCCATCATGGGGTGCTAGCAAGTCTGGCAGTTTCCGCTGGGCTTGAATCAGCCGGCTATGTTCATATCTGATGCTCTGAGGCTTCCCCAGGTCAGACACACTTTGGAATGAATCTGACCTGGGGAAGCCTTGAAACTCAAGATATTTGAAAGGAGGATCAGTGTGAGGTTGTAAAGGGTGAAGGTTCGTGTTCAGACCAGGTTGTGTTTCTGAACCAGTTTTTCCACCTTTCATTAGCCATCCCAGGTAGCACACTTTGTAAGGTATTCAGCAAGTCAGATTACCTAGTTATAGTACCTGCAAGTTGTTCTGAGGAATAAGGATTTCACCATTGGCTCTTTGCTGGTTGCTGTAGCATTCCCTAAAAATAACCTGCAATGAAATTTGAGGGGTGTAGGGGAAGCAGAGGAGGAGGAGTATAAGGAAGTTAAATTCTTTCCTTGAAGGGGAAGCAGGAGGGAAAATATAAATTGTTAGCATGTGTGTTTAAAAATTCAAAAGTAAGAAAGTCATATTGATTAGTGTTCTGTGTGTTTATTTACACCACTTTGGTAGGGTTAAGGTGTCTGGCTATAACTATCAGGACCCGTCCACCTGTCAAAGAGCAATTGGGTTGTTTCACCATTGTCTGGTAGCAGTAAATCTCTGGGTCCATATGGGCCTCACATAAATGGAAAAAGGATACTTTCCCAAAACATGTAATTCATTATGAAAAACTGGGGCCTGCTAAACGGTTTGCTGTTACTCTGACATATTGTATTATTTATACATTTTTAAAAGTGAAAAGTAACCAGGTACGATCCGATTGTTCTAATTTTTAAAACCAAGCAAAATCTTCAGCTTTAAATTCACAACAGAAAATTGTTGTACTGCACAAATTGGTTCTTTAAAAAAGGAAACCCATTCTATAAATAGTTCTGTTAGCCAGCAGTGCCTAAAATAGGACTAAAAGTATCCTGTCTCCCAATTACATAATGCAGTATATGAAAATAAGTCAACTTTAATGTTACATCGCTGAAGGTTTGGACTCCAGAAACAACCTTGCAGTAGGGACAGAGTGACCTTTTAAAAAGAAAAATGAAATGAAATACACTTTCATTTTCCAGAAATATGCATGCAAGTAAAAATTTGACAGCATGGAAGAACATAAGCAAATATATCTTTTTATTTGAAGATAAAAAGAAGCAGGGGCTAGACAGGGAAAGGAAAAAACCTGTGAAAAAAACGGATGATGCAGTTTTTACGAATAAGCAGCTTAATGTATCTTGGCACCCACAGTAAGCCTTGTAGGAGCTCAAAGTGCCTCAGGCAATCTGTGAGCAGAATAGCAATTTTATTACTTTGTCATTAAACCAATTTCACAGCAGTATTGTTTGTTAATGAGCAGCGGCAAACGAGCGAAGATGTCACACACTGGAATAGCAGTGAGATTTGTGACCCAAGCTCAGAGCACTAAGATGGAAAGACCATAGCTATAAAAAAAGGAAATACTTTGGGATGAAATGCAAAGTCTATACAGCAGAGCTTGTGTTTATGAGCTACCATTTTGCTAAGAGCTGTGAGAGAAATAAAGGTCTGGAAATATGCAGTTAAAACAGGGCCTATAAAATTAAAACCAAATTAAAGTATAGCAGAGGATTACTGCACAGGCTGCACTCTACAAAATATATTCTAAGTGATGAGGAGAAAACTAAATCCGTTTTCTTTGAATTTAGTTGGTATTTATGAAATTCAATAAAACAATGATAAATTCAAAGATGAACTCCCAGTCCTGTGGTCTCAGATCCTTAAACATGGAGCACTTTGAGGAAATTCGACTCACCAATAATTAATTAGCAGCTTGCCCTCCGTCTATAGACAAAAATTATATGCAGGTTTATGTGGGAATGTAAATACTGAACGCATATAATGAACATACACACACATAGACCCTGATCTTCTACTAACAGTGAATCAGAATCACCTAGCAAAGACAGATTACATGAAGCCAAGCTGCATCATTTGATGGAACTTTTTTTTTTTTTTTTGAGCAAGGGCTGATCTTACAAAGAGATTGGGAGACAGCCTTGAGGGATACAAGAAACAGTGCCAAGCAGGCACATTACTGAATCCCTGCAAGGCATCTCGAGGTGAGTTTGCTGCCTGAGCTGTCTTTCCATGTTTATACACAGGGAAAACTAGTTCAAGCAATGCAAGAAGTGGATCAGCATAACCGACTGAAAGGAAGAGGGGAAATTAGCCCACCATATTGCTCCATTTGCACTAGAGATGAGGAAATAGTTTTGCTGTTGGGACTTGCTTCTGAACCAGCTCATTTCTTTCCTATAATAAAGCCCCACCTCATTTGTTTCTATTAATCACATTTATTTAGCATAATTACCATCCTTGATCAGTATAAATGCTTCGGTTCTGTTGGCTGTTTGCTACCCCACCCCTGAATATCTCAACACAGCAATTACTGTACATTCGTGATACATATAAAGATCTACAGGGAAGGAAGGAATTTAGCACATTATATGTGTATCTATCTCTCTCTCTCTGTAGTCAATTTGAACAGCATATTTCACTTCAGTTCACAAGAACATTGACCTCTCTCTCCAGTGATTAATATTGTTAGATGCCTGCTTTTATATCTTGATAACTCGTACATGTTTTCGGCCATTTAAACTAACTCGGCAAAGGGGACACCGCAGGAAATGCTCATTGTTGAGCAGTAGGCGGTGCTCACAGTTCTGGGAGCTCAGCTTAAGACTGTTTTCTGCCTGACAGGGCAAGACCCCTAGACAAATCACTGGCTGGGTCTGTGGTGGTTGGCAGCTATTCAAAGCTGGTCCTCTGCCAGCAGTATTACTAGATAGCCAGACAGATCAATTCACTTTTACATTCCCGCCATTATTTATAGCACACTGTATATCTGCTCTTGCTTATGAACTAATGATTAGCAAATACAGTACACATAAAACATAAGCATTTGTTCTGGGGAAGGCTTTCCGCTGCTGATATTGCAGATAGTTTTACAGGTCACAGAGCCTTAAAAAGGATTTAAAGGGCATGTCTTGTGTAACATTTGTTCCTTTGAAAATGATGCTCCCTTCCTATTTTTGTGTAATTGAAGAGCATAGAAAGGTTTTCTTGATGCTTACGTTTCACTGAATTCCTAAACCTCCGCCCCCCCCACCCCCACCCCCACCCCCCCAACAGACTTCTAAGCAGAATATGTAGGGGGAAAGGCTTATGAAGCATTATCTGCTTTTTAAGAACTATAATTCTCCCTATCATTTAGGCTTTCTTGTAGAAAAGATTTGTCATAGCAGTTACAAAAAATATATCAGCCATGCTTGCATTTTAGGAGAAATCAGGGCAAGTGTATTTTCTGTAAACCCCAGGAAAGCCAACCAAATTGAAAATTTGTGTTGGTGGAAAAAGACCATCACTTTACCAGACTCTAGTGGCTGGTAAAACTCCAGTTACAGTATAAACTGTTTCAGTTAGTCCCCTTCCTGAGCCAACACCCCCAAATCCGAACAGTCCTGAATTCAGGAGGCATTCAAAGCCTGGACCTGAATCAAAAGGCCAGAATCAAGCTCCATCCTCTGAATTCTGTGGCTTGAACATAGCTCTATTAAAGAGTAGAACAGGATGATAAAAACTTATTGGCCAAATTAATCCCTAGTGTAAACCCCAGCAAAGTCAAAGGGCCTACACAACTCAGCAAGGTTTCATCTAACAAGTGCTTGTTGATGTTACTGAATGCTGGAACCAGTGAATACAGGACCCACTGTTTGCTGTGAGGATTATTACTGTATGAGTGGTTTTGGCTGGTGTTAGCTCTACTCAGCTTTCTTGCTCTGGAGAGCACATGACACTCAGAGGGAATCAAAACAGCTTCACTTCCTCCGTGGGAAGAATTAATGTCTGGTGGTCATAACAAATGCAGTGCAAAACATGCATAGTGAACCTGCTCAAACCGGGCTTGGGTTCAAGGTGTTCACTGTGTGTTGTGAAACTGGGTGGAGGAAGGTCACACAGCAAGGAAATCTGCAAACTTCATCTCCTGTGCTGGCCAGGTAGCTTCCACACACCAGCTGACCAAGCTCCATACCTTCTCCCCACCAACAGCCACCAGGCTCTTCCGTCCCCTACCATGGTATCTGAAAGAGGAGCATCTCATTGGCCTACTTGCCCCTCCTGGTTTGCCCCCTCACTGAAGTCTTTAGGACACACCAGCTGGCTGCTCCAACCCTACTTTTGAATGCTGTCAGGCATAGACAGTTTTGCCCTGCCAAAATCTATGGATTTTGGGAAGCAGGGCTGACCTGCACCCCACAAGCAGCAGAAGAGTGTTCTACTTTAAAGTCAGGATCAGATAATACCCATGAGGCTTGGGAACCATCAAAAGTTTCCTTAGCAAGTACACTAAGTCAAATGTGGCTTTACCTGTCCTTAGGATTAGTACAGAGCTGGCAGCAGTGGGCAAGGTGGAGGGTGGTCAGGCCACTCCCTCACCCAACCCTTTGGATGTAGAGCAGCAACAGGCCTGCCTAGCATCCCTCCTTAAGATATGAAATGTAGGGAATGGCCATCCAGTGCCTCCTGAATCCTTCAGTGGCAGTGTTGCCTACCCTCACTATCTTATCATTAGTCTCACCATATTTGGTGTTTTTTCTAAAGCCCCAGCTCCTGGAATCCTGTTATTAGCAGAGAAGCTCAACTTTCAATTTTTAAAAAGTAAGTTTCCAGCCCTCGTGATTGCAGGGAAAAGCTTGGAAATGTGACATGCCTGTATCCTAAAGGTGCAAACCCCAAAAGACTAAGAAAAAGAGCCAATTTTTTTAAAGAAATCTCATGGTTGTAAGCCAATCCCATAATTCTTTGGGGCCTGACTCATGATTTTTGAACACTTCGGGTTGGCAGTACTGAGGTGCTATTGTACTTCCCCTCTCCTCCTGTCTTCTAGGGCAGCTGGCTGGCCCATTCCTCCCACTTTTCTTTGCAGGAGAGAGTTAGTAAGCATGTTCTTATAATGCTGCACCTCCCCATTCTGCAGCAACAGGCCCCCAATACCACCTCTGGATTCTCCTGCTGCCACTCAAATCACCCAATACCTCCTTGCAATACACTGAGTGTGCCATGTTCCACTAGCCACTTTTCCAGTGGCATAGGGATTTACCAACAAAGTAGAGCACTCTGTGGCATCTCTAAGAAGCCCCTGAAGACACTGGACCATATTCTCAGCTGGTGGAAATCTGCACAGCTCCAATGAAGTTAACAGAACTATGCCAAATTATACCAGCTGAAAAAGACAGGTATGGGCAGAAAAATGTCCATTCCTTCCACGTCCATCAAAAATGAATGAAAGTGGAAGCCCGGAGCTTCTTCAGGAGAAGGAAGTCTCTAGGGACAGGTGAGTTTGTCTCTTTCAGAGCAAACACAGGTGAGACTCACTGAGGCAGATTCTCTGTTGTTGAGTTAGCAAAATTTTGCCCACCTTAGAATTCAAGATGGAATTTGTAGTCTGAAAAACTGCACAATCAACATTGGCGGGGTTTGCATAGCGCTTACGAAAACGCAGATGTGTTTCTTTTTGGGGGGATGAAAGGATTAGTTGGTGCTCACTAGTTTGCTGTTACAACGCAAGAGCAATTTCCAGATGCTGCTGATATCTGAGCACTGGGAAGAAGGCAGAAGCCTTGGATTGTTTTTTTTATGTGTACACAAGTCTTACCGCTTTCTAAATAAAGGCATGAGAGGTAGACATTAATGTTCACCTATACATGGTTAAATGAAAGATGGCATAGAAGAAAGTAGGGGGTTCTTTGTTTTACCTTTAAAAAATTGTTGACAGAGGTAAGATACTGTTGGAAAATATCTGAGTAGATCATGGAATTGAATTCATCTAGTATCAGGAAAATTACAGCGTAGTGTGCAGTTAACAATATGTAAACCAAACAGAATGTCAGGGCTTCTGTTCCTCATGGTCTGTTGTAACTGATCATTTCTGACTGTGGTTCCTGTTCCCCTTACTTTAGTCCAGTGACTGGTGTAATTCATAGGGCCTACACAGAGTTCCTCAAGTCAAACTTCCATATTTCAGTTGCACTGCAGTACATCTTTTCTTGACCAGAGCTGTCACTGAGGCAAACACCTCATTAAAAATGTATCTTTAGTGGTGAGGTGCCTTTATTCTTGAAAAGCTGTGTTCTCAAGACCTTTCACACACCACCTTTGACTGGAGAATATAAAATATACCCGATTTTAGTTGATTTTTTCAATATAAATCAAACACAAAGAATGTTTCTTTAGCTCTTTGCATTTTCCAACCTTGCATGAATACCTGCTCATTTGTGAAACCCAAAGAGATGTTATAATTAAACCTGTATTTTTTTCCACAGGAAAAAGTGCCTTTTTTCATGGAGCAAAATGGCATGTTTCATAAGGCAAAACTGCATTTCATAAACACGTATTTTAATGGCTTGTACCAACCAGTCAATGCTTCAGAAGATGCTAGAAATGTTTCAGTACATACCTGTAGGAAGAAACCAGGAATTTTTCTCTTCGCCTTTTAGTTGGATGGAACTTTCCTTCATTAGCAATACACTTTCCTTCAGGGGCCTGAGTGTGGGGAGGCTTAGGTTCTGTTTCACCTACATTCATGAGATGTCTTTCCTCTCCCGAACTTTTTGATGTTCTTGTGTTCCTCGGGAGTCTTCAGTGAGGAGCCTGCTCTGTGGGGCCAGTCAGAGTTATAGTGGGAGGAGGGAAATGAAGATCCAGGTGCTAAGGATTACTATAACTCATTTCTTTCCCCAAGAAAATAGTACTGTTTTCTCTTCTTGGGAGAGAGTCTTTCCTTCTGAGTTACTCCTTCTGATGCTCTCAGTAGGTAGGGCTGCAGGCTCAGCCTGAGCAGGTCCAAGAGCCGGCCAGCTGGCCTGAGCTAAGGTCCACTCCCAGTTATTTTCACCCTCAGTTCAGTACTGTATGATCAATTGATCCATCTAATCCACATCTTTCAGACTTTGCCCTCTGCTCATGCACAGTGAGTGAAGAGTGTGAATGTCATGTTCTTTGCAGAGATTTCGTTTTTCGTGGCAAGCGGTCAATTTAACATGTTCTGAATTTTCCGTGATGACTGTGCCAATAGCATGGCCTTAATTATAACTGGCTGAAATCATTTTCTTTGGAACAAAAAAAAATCACTCATGCTGAATACCAGCTCTCTCAACTAATCAAAGGCCACCAAGACAAAGAGCAAAAGAATTATAACAATAAAAAAGTGGACCACTGTTGGCTTAGTTGTTCAAAAAAACCAAAAACATTCTCATAGCTCTCTCTTGATAAAGGCCCCAATACTGCAAGGTGCTTATGCACTTATCTAATTTTAAGCATGTGAGTAGTCTGACCGATGTTAAGAAGATTGTTCATGTGCTTGCAGTTAGGCACACATTTAAATACCTTGCAGAACTGGAGCATACAACAGACTCCAGAGCTGCAGGTCCATCAAAAGTCTTTGGTCCCCCTTTTTACATAGCCATGGAAGCTATTCGAGAAGGAATTTTCTCCATGGCCTGCATGATGCCTACACCAGCATATTCACGGCCCCCTCCTCCCAAGTGAAGGTTTTCTGTGTTCAGAGTGAGGGGACAAGACCCGGAAGTAGAGCAGCTGGAACCACCGTAGTTTTGCTGCAATGAGATTCAAACAAACATTTCCTTTCATTTTGAAACTGGTTGGGGTTGTGATGCGGTTGACCCAGATTCACTCTTAAGTGAAGATGATTTGAGTTTTGGAACCCAAACCCAGGCCAGGTTCCTGTGGTTATTTGTCATTGCAAATATTTTTTAGAACTTAACTTAGTATGTCCTAAGAGTAGCCAGAGGAGTGATTCAGTAGCACCTAGAAGTCGTAACTCTAGTGGGATTTACAGACATGTCAGGTGCCTGACACCCATTACGTTGCAATGGGAGCTGCGTGTCAGACCTCCTTAAGTACGTCGTTAGGCACTTAAATATATTTGTAAATCTGGCCCTAAGTAACTTGATCACATAGGAAGACTGTGGAAGAAAGTGAACGTGGCTCTCCTGATTTCCAGCCCAGTACCTGAACTACAAGTCCATCCTGCCTTTCTACCAGTGGGCTTCAGTAGTGCCCGGCAGCAAATGGATTGACCACATATAAGGGCACTGGAATGCAATAATAACATTTAGCAGCTATGTGGTACTTTGTGTTTCCAAAGTGACTTTAAAAACATTAACAAATTAAACACTACAAAAAAGATGAGCCACTTGAAAACTGCAAATGCTGTTTGTTGGAAACACATTGTAATGGGTTGATTTAGTTGGGGATTGGTCCTGCTTTGAGCAGGGGGTTGGACTAGATGACCTCCTGAGGTCCCTTCCAACCCTGATATTCTATGATTCTATGAATGTATATTCTTGTGATATGACAATATATGATAGGACAAGATAAAAATACATATAAATAGTATTAAAATATGTTCGGCGTAAAAGCATAAAAATACCATAAAAATATAAAAAATATCACTTTCCCCTCCTGGGAGCGTAAAAGTGCTTTTACTGCTTGGTACTCAGAATTTCCTGGAATGTCACACTGGGGGCATTCGCAAGGAAGGGTGGGTGATTAGCTGGGTGGTAGAGTTTAATAACAGGCATATGACTGAGCATATATAAGTCTACATGTTCATAGTGGCCTCAGTCCTTTGCCCACTCCATGGGTGAAGCTCTCCTTCCACACGTGCAGTGACTGTAGAATCACTCTTAAAGGGCGTGACCCCAAAGCCTCTTGAAATCAGTAGGAATCTTTCCATTGATTTTTGGATCAGGCCCTAACATAGCACTTGTAATTTTGTGTTCATGCAAACAGCCTTGCATAGGCACACTGAGTGCACAGCCGTGGTGCCGGCGGTCTCCATCAGAGTTCGGAGGAAAAGGACTTACTCTTCCTCAGGTTGAGGATTTGTAGCAGCTCCAATGTGTAATACTCCTCCCTCCCCTTCTCTGACCCCTAATGGGCCTGGGGAGAATAGCAGATGGATCCATGTATTTACAGATCCATCTAGACCAGGGGTGGCCAACCTGAGCCTGAGAAGGAGCCAGAATTTACCAATGTACATTGCCAAAGAGCCACAGTAATACGTCAACAGCCCTGCCCCCACTGCCTCCCACCCACTGGCAGCCCCACCAGTCAGCTCCTCCCCCTTCCTCCCCACACCTCCCGATCAGCTTTTTCATGGCTTGCAGGAGGCCGGGGGGGGGGGGGGAAGGAGCGAGGGCAAGGCAGGCTCAGGGGAGGGGGCAGGAAGGGGAGGAGTGGGGGCAGGGCCTGTGGCAGAGCCAGGGGTTGAGCAGTGAGCACCCCCTGGCACATTGGAAAGTTGGCACCTGTAGCTCCAGCCCCGGAGTCGGTGCCTATACAAGGAGCCCCGTATTAACTTCTGAAGAGCCACGTGTGGCTCCGGAGCCACAGGTTGGCCACCCCGATCTAGACCTTCCTGTCTCATCCCTCACCAGCATGCAAAGCTGCAATGAGCTGTGCTCCAAAGTGTGTCTAGGGTGTGAATTTCAGAGGCCAGATTCTATTTTTTTGGTACACCAGAATAAATCTGGAGTAAGTCTATTGACTTTAATAGAACTACTCCTCTGTGATCAGAATAGGGTCCCAGGAGGATTCTTGTCTCCCAGCTCCATGCTGCAGATTGCTGTTGTTCTATAGCATCCTGGGCTCTTTGTGCCAAAGGGCAGGATTTACCCCTCAATAGCTGGTAAATCCAAACGTGCTGGCTGTACAATACATGTGTTGCTTCTAAGGCAAATGGCCAGACTAGGAATTTGGCACTGTTTACCAGCACTGCAGTCACATAACAAAGAGACCAGTAATATGAAATGGCTCAAACACATTGTTTCCCTGGAATTTACAAATATATGGAAATATTTTTCTTTTAAAAATGAGGGTTGTATCATGTTCTCTTTACATGTTGAATTATTTCCTCCAGGGCCATGTCATCTTTATTTCTCTTCCACAAAATCTAATATCAAAGTTCAGGAGCTATTAGGCCTGATTCTGCTCTCATGTGCACTGATGTAAAAGAGGAGAAACTTCATTGGTGTCGGGGGAGTTTAAGCAGTTTAAAGCCTGGGTAAATGAGAGGTGAATTAGGCCCATTAGTCCTAGAGATGGGCTGGACTAAAAACATTTGGATTCAGACCCAGATGTTGCAGCTTGGGTCCATCTCTGATTCTTTTGTTTGGTGTCTGGCTGTCTGTGTCTCATACTGGGAGCTGTGTCAGTTGGTTTTACTCTCAATCTCCACATTGTTCACCTGGTCAGCTGGCTGATTAGATCTGTTTTCCTTTGACTCACCTGCAGTGAGGAATTTCCTCAAGTGTATTTGCCTAATAATAAAACCCATTTAAAAATTCCATAAAAGTAGGGATGGATTAAGATTAAATGAGGCCTAAATGTACCAAAAATGCTGGGCCACTCATGTATTTCAACAAACAAAAATCGGTGTCCCGCTCTCAGCTGCACTTTCCCAAGCCTCTTCTTCCTGCATGAATAATGTCTTCTGATGTTCCCTCCTTATGTGAAGCCAGGAGCTCCCATAGCCTCTATTCATGCATGGTCAGGATTTCCCCACTCTTATTCCTTCCCAGTTAAGCTCTGCAGCGATCTGTTTCCAGAGAAAAGATGGAGATCTGAGCAAAAATATATTTTAAAAAAATCAAATGTTTTTTTCAGCTGCCCCCTTGTGCTCCTGCGGAATTGTAGGGAGTTCTTTTTTGTTCTTAAATTTTGTGCTCTCCCCTCTCTTAGTAGCTTGTGGGTTGGCTTCCCCACTTCTTCCTGATTGCTGGGTGGGAAGATTTTCCTCCTGTCTTCTCGAAAGGTGAAGGATTCCTCCTTATCCTTCTCTTTCTTCCTTCCCCTGTCCATCCAGGCAAATAGGAGGCAGAGGATTCCACGGTAGCACTTTCTCCCTATGGAAAAGAGGGTGTGTCTCATCAATTCCTTGCCTTTCCCCTATGAGATTGGGTGTGTGTGTAGCAGTTTTCCTTTCCTCGGGGGATGAACTTTTACTTCCCCGTGGGAGAACCGGGTGGTACTCACTCCACCAGATCAGTTCACTGCAGAACACCTCCATATGTCTAACTGGAAAGAGCACTTTGCTTCCTCTTCTCAGAAGAAGGTCTAGCCAAGAATATATCAATGTGCTTCCCCTGCAGACCTGGTGAACATGCCACAAGGAAGGGAAACATCTGGTGGGGGTTCTGATCCACGAGGCACATGGCTAATTTGCCTGTGCGTAATTTCTGTTCTGAATTTCTCTTATGAAAGCAGGGACCTTTTGTATATCTACAGGTTTCAGAGTAGCAGCCGTGTTAGTCTGTATTCGCAAAAGAAAAGGAGGACTTGTGGCACCTTAGAGACTAACCAATTTATTTGAGCATAAGCTTTCGTGAGCTACAGCTCACTTCATTGCATCCGATGAAGTGAGCTGTAACTCACGAAAGCTTATGCTCAAATAAATTGGTTAGTCTCTAAGGTGCCACAATACTCCTTTTCTTTTGTATATCTAGACATTTTCCACATTGTCATTTGCAATGTTGGTCTCAGATTCCAATCCAGTCCATCTTGGTAGTTACCAAAAATCATTATCATCCAGCAGCTGTTTTGTGGCCTATGAGAAACGAATTGGTAGGTCTTCACCTATGGTCCACAGCCCACAACCAGCATTAATTGACACCTTTATGGACAGTCTCAGCAGAAAGGCCAAATGTTGATGGACTAGACATTGAACGACCTGGTCATTCTCTTACTGGCTTGGCGTATAAAGAATGGAGCAGAGTGTCAGGACAGCATGAAGAGCCCTGCACTGCTTTTTTCTGTACCATTTCTGTGGATCATTACAAACCCTAAATTCACACACACATAGGAAAAAAACAACTCAGACATCATTAATTAAATAAACACTGAAAAGTAAAAAAATAAAAAAATGAACCAATGCAAGCAGTGAGGTAAAGTGTTCTTTTGTGTTCCCGTGCACATCCAGCATGAACAATAAAATTCTTTTAAAAATGAAAACTGAAATCCAGGCATTTTTAGCTTGCAGGAAAATACTTGTTTTGATTGTACATTCATATGAGATTAGAATTCTTAAATGTCGGGCTAATTATCCCACATGAAAATAATCTTAAACAGACTTTTGGAAAGTTACTTGTGAATAACAGTTGCAGAACAATTTGTAAACCAGTTCTCTTGTAATTGTAGCTCTTGTAATCAGGCCTACAGCCGTCCAAATTTTAACCAGAAAAGGTATGTTCTAGACTGTGTAGCTAGATAGATCAATAGCTAGGTACTTCTCTGGCCTCTGTCTTCACACTGTCTGAGTGCCTCACAAATGTCAATTAATTTGTTCCCACATCATAAGGAAGATGAGAAGTGAGATAGGAAGTATTATTATTATCCCCATTTTACAGTTGCAGAACTGAGGTGCAGGGCTAAATTACTGATAAAATGCAACCTTATAGGAGTAGCTGTGTGAAGCACTGAGACGCAGGGTATGTTTACACTGGAATTAAACATCTGTGGCTGGCCTGTGTCAGCTAACTCAGACTCACAGGGCTTGGGCTTTGGGGCCCTAAAATTGCAGTGTAGATGTTCAGACTCAAGCACAAGTCCATGCTCTGGGACCCCCTGAATGTCTACACTGCAATTGTACAGCCCCGCAAGCCTGAGTCAGCTGGCATGGGCCAGATGCAGCTGTTTAATTCCAGTGTAGACATACCCTCAGAGACAGACCTACCAGGCACAGCTCCTCCTTGACTTCCTCCTTGCTCCTGGGCAGTAGTACTTTACTATTGACTTACACCCGCAGTAAATTACTACTCATCTCTTGCTGGCTCTGCAACATTGGCTAGTGAGCAAGGAGGAGTGAAGCCAAGACTTCATTCCCTCCATTCTCTGCCCACTTGTTCGTTGGAAGAAGTTAAGCAAGCGAGTAGCCTCACTGACTCCTGTGTGCCTGAACTGAATATCCAGGTAACTTGTGTAAGGAGTAGGAGTATCTTATTCCCTCTTGCTCCTTTACAGAGTCACAATCTAATCATAAGTGACTTGCCCAAGGTCACACAGGAGGTACTGTATGGGACAAAGCCAAAAGTTGAAGCCAAGTCTCCTGAATGCCAGACCTGTGCTTTAAGCACTAGTCCAGCCTTCCTCTGTGTTGCTCCGGAATCAGAGGAAAACAAATAGGGTGCTTGGGAGAGGAGGATGGGCAATGCACATCCCAGGATTTTCTTCCCAAATTCAGCTTAGGAGTCTGCTTTTCTGCTTACTGGGCTCTTACACTCTGGGTTCCGATAGTTTGTGAAGTATCAGTTTAGTAACCAGTAGGTCCTGTATTGGTAGACTATACCTTGTCCTTATAGAAGGACAGAGCTGATCATCTATTGGGTCTTTTTTCTTTCTAACTACTCTGGTTCTACAACGAGCAAGCATGTATGTCACACTTCTTTTCCTGCTAATCTCTTGGTATGGATTTGTGGTTTCTTTTTAATGCCTGGTTCATTAGATGGCATAATGTATGTAGAGCTTTTAGCTGTGGTTGAGGAAGGCTGGGAATGTAGAGGTTAAGGTTTATTACATCTGTCATGTTTGAGAACAGAGGGCCATATACTATTTCTTCCCTGAGTCCCTGCCCATAATTCCCATTGACACTGGAGTCACCTGCATGGCTGAGGGCTGTTTAAGGGCCTAAAAGTACTTTGTTTCTTCTCAGATGATCAGGATCGAGCCATAATCTAGACACCACTTATTTTAAGCCTCATTAAACTACAGTTTGGAAACTTTTTGAAACTGCGATAGGAAATTATGACAAAGTACATAGGAATTTAAAATGCAGTGGACAACATCCCTGTCCCCCACCCCCATAGACGCAGACCGTACATTAAGAATATTCTGCAGTGTCATTTATTTTATAAAGTGTGACAAAGTTCCTCCTTTGCCTTGGTGGGTCCTGCACTTTTTGGAGGATTTTGCTCACCTCAGAGGTTCACAGCAGCCCTCAGTCTGGCCATTCTGCTAGAGGCTCAAATCTGTCATTCACTCAGCTAACCTCATCACTGGCCAGCATGGGGGAAATGGAGAACAATCCCCACAATCTCTGTGTCCTACCTAGTGAGTCGGGGACAGGCCAGCTCCCCTTTCCAAATTAGACCTTCCCTTCTGGTGTTCTTCACAGACCAGGTCAACTCTTCCTGTGTCTGATCAGGAGTTGAGGGGGATGGGGGCAACCCGGGCCCAACCTCTACACCGGGTTCCAGCCCAGGGCCCTGTGGATAGTAGCTGTCTACATTGTCCCCTGTATCAGCTGTGTGACAGCTACAACTCCCTGGACTACTTCCCCATGGCCTTCTCCCAGCACCTTCTTTATCCTCACTGCAGGATCTTCCTCTTGAAGCCTGCTCACGCTTGTACTCTTCAGTCCTCCAGCAGCACACCTTCTCACTCCCTGCTCCTTGTGCGCCTGTCCCCCCGCCAACTGATGGGAGGTCCTTTTTAAACCAGGTGTCCTGATTAGCCTGCCTGCCATAATTGATTCTAGTAAGTTCTTAATTGGCTCCAGGTGTCTTAATTATCTTGCCTGTCTTAATTGGTTCTAGCAGGTTCTTGATTGGTCTAGGGCAGCCCCTGCTCTGGTCACTCAGGGAACAGAAAACTATTCATCCAGTAGCCAGTATATTTGCCTTCTACCAGACTCCCGTATCCCACTGGTCTGGGTCTGTCACAGAAGGTTACTCTATACTTGCTTCCCCATCCCAACATTCACAGCACATCATGAGGGAATAAACCCCTAAAAGCTTAGTTGTAATTTACATCTTTACTTCCTGCACATAGTAACAATAGATAGTTGAATTGAAAAGCCTTTTAAAATTCATAAATATATTAGTAGCCATTATCTAGGAGAAAACATGAGTCTGAATATAGGGCTTGATCCACCACAGTGTTTCTCCAATTTTATACCAGTATAACTCCCTTGAAATCAAGGGAGGTGCACTGGTGTAAGAGTGAAGTAGCAAGTGGCGAATCAGGCCCATAATATTTGAGGGTGACTACACTTAACCAAGAAGGCCACTATTTTCACTGACCACTCATTTTGGGTGCTGCAGGTTGGGCACCCAGAAACTGAGGAAGTCAGAATGAGTGGGTACTTTTAAAAATCTAGGCTGAAATCCCATGTTCATTCTACAGAAAACCCTGCCTTAGGTCTTTTCATCTTTTCAGTGTAGCAGAAATGAGACTGTGTTTTAACTGAATATTGGATACTTTCTAATAACCTAATGTCCCAGTGATTTCCTTTGGAATTGTGTTTTGATGTTTAAAATACAGTACAAAACAAAACCTTCTCCACGGTTTATTTCTTTTCTGATGAAAACAATAGCATTGATGCCATAACATGTTAATCATTAAACTGAGTATAAGTAAAGCAGGTGTGCAAAGTGGAGTAGGTAATGCACAATGCTAAGGCTGTTAAAAGAAACCTCTGCAAACCTAACTCCATAGCCTAGGGGATGAATATGACACAGCAACACCAGTATCTGCTTTCATTGGCACCCTCTTGACAGCTAAGCTTTTTGGAAGGTTCTGCTCTGGGATTCAAAGACAATAAGCAAACTTGCTCAAGAAAAATAAAGTTTGCATTACTTTACATGTGAGATTTGACAGATAAAGTAGAGGCAGGTAATACACTGCTGTGTAATCCCTTACAAAGGTGACACAACCCCAAAGAGCTTTGATGCTGTCTGATTGCAAGCCTCATGAGAATTCTAGTGGAAAACAAATGCTGATGAGTTTATTTGACTCACCTTTCTACCTATTTGAATGCAGAAAGGACTCCTGTACAGTCTCGTCCCCTCTCTTTATTGTGCGGTTTGCTTTGTTTGTTTGAGTTTGAAACTGCCATTATGTGAAAGTGTTGCAAGTATAAATAATTTAGAAGATAACTCTGTGGGGATGCCACTTTCACTGCTTTTCTGCAGTAGCAACTCATTATGGTTCTGAGAACCAGCATTCCATAAGAACAATTATGCAACATCAGTACATGGATATTAACCAAGCCTGATAGATGGTGACAAAAAAATAATTTTGACATCTGTTTAATTAAATTTTTTTCACCTTTCTTAAAAAATATCTCCTCTCATGTGTAATGCACACAACTGCTTTGCATTTCCTACAAATATTTGCAGGCTTCTTGGATGGATGGAGGGAGGGAAGGCTGGGTATCTGGGTATACATAGATATCCATCAGGCTGCATGCATTTTTTCTGTTTGGACTGAAAATTACTTCCCCCCCAATAAGAGGCCATTGTGATACAATTACCTAATGAAAAGCGTTTGTTTCTAAAGGTATCTAGTCAGTTAATATATGTTAATAAAGACAAGTGAACAAAAGGTAGTAAGTGGGTCAGACTCAAAAAGAATCACTCCTGTTAAAGGGAAAAGAAAAGTTCATAATGGAGCTTCTCCTACTTTCACCCCATCATTTTAAGAATTGCTTTGCCAATCTTTCACAGCAAATAGTAATTTTAAGTGGCCCAACACAGAGCTCAGGTTGTGTGCACTCTATGGTAATGACAGAGTAGCTGCCCTTTCTGCAGTCAATAAGTCCAACAATTGAGTCTCTTTTTTCCCCCCCTCCTGTGAGTGAATCAGTGCTGTTAGCCTGACTGACAGGATTGCTTATAGAAAGCGAACCCTTCACCCATGTTGACCTTATCCAGGCACTTTTGGGGTTCATAGGCCAGGCAGGTAGTATAGAAAACAGTTATAAATAAAAAGCTGATTTTGATCTTGTGCACTCCATAAACAAGAGTGAGGAACTGTTGAAATAAACAATTGATAGGTATTGGGGTGTAACCCTAACACCTATATACACTATTTCAGGACTTGAATCTCAGTGCTCTATTCTTATAAACATGTTGCTTATAGAGGACAAAGAATTGTTCACAGCTATTTATTTTTTTACCAGAACCTCATAAGATTCTGCCAGAAACATATTTACATTGTTAGTTAGTTTTCTGATTCTGAAATGCAGTCATCTTATGCTATCTGAGGGTACGTTATGTAGAAGTGAAAAGTGTTTAGTAAAATTTGACAAGAAGGATCTCAAGAAAGGGGACTAAACGCCTCCTCTTAAAATAATGCCATGTCAAAGAAAAAGAGCATGGCCATGAGCCTAAATGCACTCCTCAGGAGCCAAATCCAGTCTGATTTAGACATTACACACCAACTTAAATATATGGGAGTTAGAATTGCTGGTGAGAAGGAGCAATCCACAACTAAAACAAACATTGCAGAGACTGCAAGCTACCATAGTAACAGTACACTGATGAAAAGAAGTTTATGTATTAGACAGTGTTTGTTTACATAGATGGGTTTATAACCTGATAAATAGAATTGACTAATAAACATCTCAGGGAGACGTTATTCTCTTGGACATCCTCAAACACAATTTCTGCTCCTCCATGCCCCTTTAGGACTCCTCCCTCATTTTACTCCTGCTGTCCATAACCTTGGTGTGATCCTTGATCCTGCTCTTTCTTTCTCCCACATCTCCTCTGTCTTTAATTCAGCCTTTAGCAGTGTTAACCACATATGCTACTTCTGCTCATGCCTTCATCTTCTTTCAGCTTGACTACTGTAATTCCCTTCTCTAAACCTTCTAAATCCCAGTTCTCCATGCCCCATTATGTGCCAAATGTTTCTGCCTCCTTGTCACATATACTTCAACATGAAAAAATCACCCCTATCTTTCAGAGAGCTCCACTGGTTTCCATTGTTCATTTCAGGGTCCATTTCAAAATTGTTTTTAAAACCCTGTAAAAGCCTGCTTCATGTCCTCTCTCTCTGTTTATCTAGTACTGGCCTTCTCCCATCCTGCCTAGTTGCACAATCTCATCCCCTTTCGTCCATCATCCTTTTCCTCTGCCGTTCCTTCCACTTGAATTAACCCTCCTGTATCACTGACTCTCCAGATACAGTATTTTCAAACTCAATAAAGACTTATATTTTCTCCCATGTTTATGGCTCTTAATTTCTCTCCCTCTGAAATATTTTTTGTAAATGAATTATCTGATTGTGTAAATTGTTATGGGATGGAGTTCATGTGAAAAATGTTGTAGTATACAGCATGATATATTATAAATATTAAAATAAAACTATGTTACACTGAAAATACCAGTTCAGAAAGTCGTTTCCTAGGTAAGACTTAAGGATACATTTTTAATAGGGTTGAAGCCCTGCCTCTTTCATTTGGGGTGCAAAATTTACACCCACAAGTTATTTAGAAGTGAAAAGTGTCTAGTAAAATCTTTACCTGCATTTTGTTCACCTGCAAATTTCTTGCAGGTGCAAGCTAAGCAGTTGGACATCTAGTTATCTGATTTGCATTTACAGTTAGTTAGTTAAAACTGTGAGGTTTGTATTTGAAATGTAGATGTAAAATTTGAGCCTGAAAAAATGGCATTTGTATTTTTTGTGGGCACCAATTTCACCCACCAAAGGGCGGCTGATCACCGAAATAATAGGTCACAGAGTGCTGAATTCATGTAGTCCACTTTGAAAATTGAGCAGTTGTTTTACATCGTCCAGAGTGGATCGGTGATTGAGGGACATATAGGAAATAGACATGGATGCCTCCAAGTCAGGCTTCTGTCAAGGTCCATTTGAAGAGACCAGCTTTCTCTTTCGCTATTGACCATTGCAATTTTTAGTATATATTTTATTGAATCAAAGAACTAATATATTTCCTGAAATGTCTCTGGAAACTCAGATGATACAACACAGTCTAGACTCTCTTAGGCTAGAATTTACTAGGATTAAAGCATATGTGGCATTGCTGGAGTCTGTTAAGCCTCATGTGATTTATAAAGATATAAAATATATATTTTATGATTACGATGATGCTAAAAATTTTGTGGATGATAATGTAGTCACATTGGAAAGACTGGATATAATAACTGTTGGAGATTCAAGAAGAAATACACTCCTTTGCCAGTTGATCTGGCTTCTAGAGGTTAAGATTGTTTTGACTCCTTAGTCATTGAGTGTTTGTATTTTGTTTCTGTTATTGCCTTGCTGTGGACTTTATCATGCTAAAAGTTTGCATGTGTGTGAGTCTATATTTTTGACCTCTATTAAATAGTTAAATATTATATTAAATGAGAACTATCAGGTTACAAATTGTGTATTTTTAGCAATACACAAATGTTACAAATAAATTTTAATTATTCAGACAGAAATATAATATTCTAATTGAGTTTTCACTCTCTTTGCTGTTGATTTATCTTTCTATGTTTTTCTTAGTTTGTATACTGAAAACAGAATGAAAAAGGACAATTCACTTTCACTTTTATTTAGTCAGTTCCTTGTCAATTTCACCTTCAGATTCTCATGCCCTAGCACAGTAGTGCCCAAACTTTTCCTGTCATGTTCACTCTCCCCTTACCAGTAATGGAATCTGTCCGCCCCCAACAGCCCCCTCCCTTACTGCACTGTTGGCTCAGCAAAGTAACATTGTCTGAAGGGCGGAGCTGGCCTGGGGGTAGAGAGGGAATGAGGGCAGAACTAGCCGGGGGTGGGGGGTGAAGCAGAGCTGTGGTCAGGGCCCGAACAGGGCTGGGGGCAGAGCAGGAGGTGGAGCGGAGCTGCAGCTGGGGGCAGAGCAAGGCTGGGGGGGGTGCTCCCTCCCCACCCCATGTGGGGTCTGGCTCGTGCCCTGATGCATGCCCCTCCGAATATTCCTCCGGGCCCCTCTAGGGGGTGCACACCTCACAGTTTGGAGACCATTGCCCTAGCACAATGCAGCAATGTTTGGATTGAAAATACTGCAAGAAAAGATTTATCAATCTGTATTCTTAATTTAATAACCCCTTTTCATACATTAAGACTGTTACGTTGAACAGGTGGTTAGCATTATCTGTGAGTATTAAACCACAAAAACTTTGCTCAAGTACTGTTATGACGCAGTTTTTCAGATGGTCTTCTTAAATATGCCAGAACTATTACTGATGTATCCAATTTGAAGGTACGCATCCTTCATTGGTACCCACCGCAGACCAGCTCCATAGCTGGTATAAATCAGCATAGCCTCATTAACTTCAAAAGAGCTGCACTAATTTACATCAGCTGAGGATCTGGCCCAGTATGTGAAATGGCATACAGTCGTGCTGACTGTCCACACAGAGTCAATGGGACTATTTGAGTGCTTAAAATTAAGCACGGGTAAAAATTTCTAAAGCACATAAGTCCTATTTTCAAAAGTGGCTTAGGGCTAGATCCATTAGGGGCCTTCAGTACCTAAACTGCCACTTCTGGCACCTAAAATTTACATCCTCAAAACCCCCACTTGGCTGCCCCCTAACCTGAAGGCACCTAAGGTTGCCCCAAATAAAGTCCCCTAGGCACCAGAGTTTCTGTTGGTGGGCATGCTCACAGCCACCTAGCTCATCCCTAAGCCCTAGAGATCAAGGATGAAATCCGCACTTTGCCTGAGAAGAGCAGGGGCTTGAACCTCCCAGAAGAGTGCCCCAATCACTGGGCTAGAGAGTATCCTGGGGCAGGGGCCTCTCAAGCTCTCTTCCTAAAGCTGTTCCATTTTGTATAAAATAATTAACTCAAGCACTCAGCACCTTGGAGGATCAAGCAGCCTACAGTTGCCAGTTTTATGAGCTCAAACGCAGGTTGATGTGCGTACAGTTGGATGCGCTCCCCACAAGTGGTGCAGTTGCAATTTTCGAGACCTACTCAAAACTTGCCCAAATAGTCAGAATATTCTGAGTTAATGCTGAAAATCCATCCATAACCTTTATTAAAATGATGTAAGATCACATATTGTTTCAAAACTTCTCCCATAATGAGTTACAGAGATACATAGAAAAAAGAAAAGGAGTACTTGTGGCACCTTAGAGACTAACAAATTTATTTGAGCATAAGCTTTTGTGAGCTACAGCTCACGTCATCGGATGCTGTAGCTCACGAAAGCTTATGCTCAGATAAATTTGTTAGTCTGTATCTGCAAAAAGAAAAGGAGTACTTGTGGCACCTTAGAGACTAACACGGCTGCTACTCTGAAACCAGCGATACATAGAGAGACTGACTGATTTGTTTAATTTCATGACCGATATTTCATTTCTATATACACTCATGACAATGGGAAAATATCACAACACTGTCCAATGTTGATTAAAGATATATGACCACCACATATAATGGTAATTTCATATTCCTTTTTATGATATAATTTCCTTTTTTTATGACATATTCAAGTGACAATAACCAGGTTGGCAAGCCTAAAATGTGAAACCAGATGCTTCGCTAGTTAGCCAGCCTTTAAAAATAAAAAGAGAGAAAGTTTGCATTAGTGTTCATTTGCTCCTCAGCTGGGGAACCCACCAACAGCAACCTTAGAGACAAGTGATGCAATTCGGGACAAACTCCCACCAGCCCTCTGTAATTCTTGTGAGCCAGCTGGGTATTGAAATTCATAAGAATCCACCTCTTTGAGTGCTTCAGAGAGCACAAACCTTGTCAATTTCAATCCTCGGCTGGTTCAGAAGAATGGAGCCAGCAAAGAGAACAGAGGGGTGGTGCAACATTCACATGTATGTCCTCAATCACAACAAATGCAAAAAACTCCAGGGCCCCTGCAGAGCTCCAGCCAGCTCTATCCCTGACTTACCAGCTGTGCTGTGCATTTACCTCTGATTACCCAGCGAGGCTGACTGGGTAGTAGGGAATGAGCCATGAGGCAAGCATGCATGTGGGAGAGTGAGCAGTCTCACCTTTTTTGTTTTAATTTTCCTTTCTCTGAGGCCTGCACAGTTTGGCTTACAGCAATTCCGGCCCCTGTTATCATAGGCACAACATTAAAAGAAACATTTGCAATAAAGTTTTTAATAGACTCTCTAAGGTGGTCCTAAAACATTGTTTCGGTGATACATATAGGATACACTCAATACACAATGGTGTGGAAAGATATAAAGGCTTTATCAGCATGAGACTGGGATGACCTGAGTACATCCCTCCTGCCTTCACCACTCCTGAATAATAATATTGCTAGGACCCCATTATGCTAGGCGCTGTACAGACACTGAAGAAAAGCCTACCCCACTGAGCTAGCAATTCTCATGTCGATAACACCTTTGAACATGCCACGCACTCATGCTGAGCCTCAAGACTCTCCTCTTTGGTAAAGCCTGCTTATCATAAGCAGAGTGATCAAAAGGGTGAAATGAACATGATCATATATGTATATAAAACCTAAACAGAGCCTCCTATAACCAAGCAAGGGCAAGGAGTAGAAAAGTATGGACATCACTATGTAGCTACAACTTACTTGGGAAGTGATTAGGTACTTCAGTAATAGGTGCTGTAACATGGGTGTGTGTTCTGAGATTATATATATATATTCTGTCCATTACTTCTAATTGTTTCACTAGTTCCCCTTCCTCTCATGTATACTTTAGTATCCACCAGCCAGAGAAAGTTATCTATAGCTAAATTAAAACATTCTCCAATTATTATGGACTGTTGCTTAATATTCTATTGTTCCACTGACAACATAGTTTTTAATGTATCATTTTATGCTATGCTGTAGAAGATCATCATTATCCTGCCTCCCTTAGGGCCTTGGCTGTGCAAGTATTTATTTGTTTCCACAAGCTAACATGTGCTCATCTTGGAAGATAGTGGTGCTGCAATTCTTCCTCACTCAACTCGCTCCCCCCCCCCTTTGTTTTTTAACCCTTTTCCTCCTCTTGTCAGCCTGCAGTATTAAGGAGTCTGAGTATGGCATCTACCTGGTACGCACGCTTCTGAAACACTGAACACATACTGGCTTCTTAGCAAAAGTTCTACACGCAGGGTTATGCACCCCTTAACACGGTAACTCCGTGCGGCATCTGCTTGTGGCCTACTGAATTTTTTTCCCTTTAATAAACTTGAGACTGGATGAAGGGGTCAGCTTCACAGAGGTGACTCTGCAGTTGCTTCTGTGGGAGAGATGGGAGCTCAGCACCCCACTTCGGGTACTCAGCACCTTATTGAAGCTGCTCCGCTCCTTGCAATATGACCCTGAACAGAACTTTACTCCATGCTGTCAAGGTGATGTTCTGACTGTAATCATGCCAAAATCCATTGCTTATTAAATACCTTTTCCCAAAATGTTTCTCAAAAAGAAACTGAGGTCGATATAAGCTGGAAGTGTCTGCCACAGAAGCTCGGCCTCTGCATCAGTGTGAACATCTTTAGGATCAGCAGTTCTCAAACTTTCAGTCGTGTGTTTCTATACATTTATTTTGGCTGTAGATTTTGTAAACTAAGCTGTTAAGATCCAATTTCCTAAGGTCCACTGGTTGATAGGTAAAATACATATTTCCCAGCCTAATCCTTTTTCCTTTAGATTTGAAGCTTTAATGACAATGAAAAAAATATACAAGCATGGCCAAGACAGGACAGTGGCTACAAAGTATAGTTCACTTTGGACAAAATTTGCTGTCAGGGTAAATGGAGCATTCCTTCTGAACTCACAGACTGGTGGTGCATGTGCAGGTTGGTTGTAGATGGTTGCTACAATAAGGCTTCTTTCATACAGGTGTGTTTATGCCCCAGGCTTGCTGGCCACAGTCCATTCCATTTACAGAAGCTGAATTAAACAATAACTACCACATTGCAAAAAGAAGAAGGGGAGGGGGGGGAAGGTGAGCGTCAAAGGAGATGCCTGAGAGCTTTGTTAGGGCCAAGAAAAACCCTGTTGCAGTTGTCAGAGCTTGTTGATGTTGCAGAGAACGGCACTTTTTTTTTTTTTTCGTCTGCTGGATTTTGTGGTTCTGCCTTAGGAAAGAAAGTAAAATAGAACGGAAGAACAAAGTCCTACTCTATAAATCAGCAGCTGCTCCTTGCCAGATCAAAGGAGTGACATTTTTGCTCCTGGACTACTTGTCCACTTTAGGTGCTTGACAGACAGCTAACAGCTGGCCTGCTACACAGCATAGGCGAATCGAGCTACATCTTCTTCAGAATAGATGACAAGCTAATCAGAGATATCCATAACATGGGACATGTGAGTGCACCTTGATCTCTTCAGACACATCCAATACATAATTGCTAAACATTTTTGTGCATTTTTGGCAAGTTAATACTTCGGTCGTTTCCGCTGAGAAGTAGGATTCGGAATGAATATGTTTAGTTCATCATGAAGATGCAAAGTTAAACAGAGGTTAAATTTATAGCTGAGCTCTCCCCTTCAGGTTAATTTATAAATAGCTGAAAACTGAATATGAACTAGTTAGGAATTTCTGTACGTGACTTTAATTTGATTGACTATCACAAAAATATGGATTTTCAAAAATGCCCAAAGTTAGGATCCCAAATCTGCATTTAAGGGCCTGAATAAGTGGCCTGATTTTTGAAAGTGCTGAACACTTAGCAGCTCCCAGTTTTCAAAATCTCATCCTGTGAGTTTAACATGACAAATAACACATCTTGAAATTCAAGTGTTAGTTAAGAATCAATAGAAAGGTCTGAATTCACTTTTAATGTGGACAGTCCAGTGCAAGCAAAGTAGAGTACATGCCAAATTAGCTAAAATTGTGTTCAGAGTCTCCATAAGATGTATGTATACAGACCTGGAATTTTAATGTCAGTAGTAAAACTTTCAAAGTAATTTAGTTTCTAGTTGCTTCCCATTTGCAATAAATCAAGTACAGGATGAGGTAATATACTACAACTTATGTCTATTGACTTAGCATTTTATCTTTAAGATATGAATAGCTAAGGAACTCTGTCTGTTTGTCTCCTCCCTTCCTTTCAAGTACCTTTGAAAGATCGGTTTTACGGTGCATGATAAATAACCATATATGAATAATCTGATGGCATTCTGAAAGAGTAACAGACATTGCTACAAAAATCATGACCTGCTGGGATGCTTTGTTATGTGGTATGAGGTGTGATTACATTCACTGAATTGTGTTTATTATCATTCAGAATTCCAAGGGAAATAAAAGATAATTTCCTACCTAGGTTAAAATATCATGAAAGCTTATAATGAAAAATCTGTGTGTAGAGGTTTCTTTGTGTAGCGGGAATTCTTCATTAAACTCACTGTTAACAGATTTATTCCTCTAACTGGTTCTCATTCATGATGGGGTTTCACAGTATATTTGAAATCATGGGTAATGCAATCCCCTTTCCACTGTACGATTTAACAAAGTACAAATGGGGTTGTACTCAGTCATGGAGCTAGCTCACTTTTTATGGCCAAAATGGAATTGTAGCAATGAAGATACAACTTTTACTCAGCTAAATTAATTGCACTCTACAGGATATGACTATCAGACAACATATGTAAAGTGGCAACACTAGACTTACGTGACCTATGTGTTAGCGTATGGTCCCCCTCTTCCAAGGACACAGATATGCGCTCAGCCCGCCAGCCATGGAGCCAGGGCACCAATCCATATTCTCATGCATGGTCCCATCTGACTCCAGCAGGTCACAGCACACAGCGATTTCTCCATCTGCACGTCCCATTCGGAAAGCTATGTTTTGGCTCCACCTCCTGGCTTCCTGCTACATGCAGTGGAGGAGGTCACCAGGGGCCACTGAGCACATAAACAAGTATGTGGAAGTGGGCAGAGGCAGGCAGCCAGGACGAGGGATTACTGTGTGCCCGTTGAAATGGGGGAAAACAGTCAGGAGTGATGATTGTATTGGGTTCTGCAAAACCTAAGGTCAACACTGTATGTTTCAGTCTTCACTTTCTCTGTCTACAAAAAAAAATGGTTTCATTGTCTTGCCCCCAAACTATTGCAGAGGGGAGATTCCCATACAGTCCACATGTGCAAACACCTACTGTATGGAATAAACAAGTGTAACTCTGTAGCATTTGCACTTTCAGTATATGTACTACAAGCACTGGCTGTTAAAACAAAACAAAACAAAACAAAAAACCCTCAAACTCTTGGCTTGAGCCCAATCATTTTCCCATGCTCCAGAATATAACCTGGTAAAAGAGCTACATGTTTAAAGACACACATTTTCTGTGAGCTAAATAAATACCAGTGTTGACAACTCTCATGATTTTATCAGGAGTTTCATGGTATTTCATGTTTAACTTAAGTCCCATCTCCCAGAGAAAAAGTGGTTAGGTGAGAATCTTGACTTACTTTCTTTTTCTTTCTTTCTTTCTTTCTTTCTTTCTTTCTTTCTTTCTTTCTTTCTTTCTTTCTTTCTTTCTTTCTAAAGTAAGTTTCTAGCCCTCATGCTTGTGGATAAATGCTTGAAAATGTAACTCAAGTGTTCCCCAAAGTCTCAAAAAAACAGAAGGTAAATAAAGAGAGATATATATATATCATGATATTTAAGTCACTCTCATGCTTTTGGGCATCCTGTCTCATGGTTTTTGAACATTTGGGATTGGCAATACTGAAATACACAGACTTCTGAGTGCTCATAGTGTAATTTCCAAAATTGCCACTTTCTATGAGGGTGATACTTTTATAAGTGACATACAAGACATTGCAGAGGTCTGTGGAACCATCAATGAACAAAGACTATCTATCTAATAGGCAGCCAGCCCTGCCACTTTTAAAATAGCCTAATCTTCCCTGGGATACTTACAACGCCTCTAACAAAGTTATCCAATCCTGTGTTAAGAAGTTTTGTCAAGAAATACGTCCCTCTTTTTTCCCCTCTTTGAAAATCAATCATATAAGTGACTCCACTGCTCAATATTCTTAACTTAAGGAAGCCTTTTTGAGTGGCTCACATCCAAGTGTCTACATTCAGCTTTATACTTTCTTATAAGGAATGCTGCACATAAGAGTTGGCAAACAGGTGTGGCATAGAGTCAGTGAAGCAGAAACAAGGGGTTTATCAGCCATTTTTATATATTCACACATACACAAAAGGACACCTAAACCTAATTCTGTCAGTTCAAAACACACACTAGAGTGAAAAGGTTAAACAAACCAAGATGGTTAGATTTCAGCTGCAAAAATAAAAATCTGATTGATAAACAATGAATAGTTTTAAAGGGGGGGTATATTTATAGATATTAAAACGTTGCTGCAGTTTTAGTCTCTCAGATTCCACGCTTCCAGATAGCTCTGTTCCTCTGAAATTGCACATTCAGGGTATGGTAGGAACGAGTCAGATACATAAGCATCATGAACAGTGCTCAGCAAAAAAATCACAACGAAATTAGAAAACCTTTCCATGTGAATTTTTTTGTCCATTTCATTTCAAATTCACAAAATATAATTAGATTTCACAACTAACCAGACAAATTATGTGTTTTTTCTCAGAAAATTGTTGTGACAGTGGGCTTAGTTTAAATGGAAACCAAAAAAGTTTTTTTGAGCCAAAACATTGACATTTTTCACAGTTTGAAGGTTGAAATGTCATTAGGACGAAGATTAATTCTCCCATCAAAAATTACACACATTGGAGTTTTTACCTGTTTTAGGTCCATATTCAGCAATGCATGGAAGTACGTGTTTAAATCCCAGTGAGTGTTAAGCACATGCTGAAGGGCTTTGCTGAATGGGGGCAATGTGAAAACAGCCATTTCATGCAGTGTTAAGTGCCATGTAATGATGTTAAACAAACCTGCCAGGAAAAAAAAAAGTGTATTATATTTTGTGAACAAACTATCACTACTTACTCCTACCACTATTTGTGAACAACAATTTTTTTTTACGCAAAACAAAACTGTATTTTGCTTTGATACATGGAGCACTGAATATTTCAAAAGATTCCACTGGATGGCTCAGGGTGGTGGAAATGGGATGCAGAGAATTTTACTCTTAGTTAGCGGCTTGTAATCTAACCTGATATGGTAGTGGCCAAAACTATGAAAGGGCACAGAGCCCGGGTTACTATCTTACCCCTAGAATTGACACCTCCTAATTCAGGGTTGAGGCACATAGGTTGAGCTTTGTGGAAAAACTTGCAGTAGCACGCTCACTGTTGTATCTAGTAGCTGGGTAGAAGACTTCAGGCTCCAGGGCTCTCAGTCTGGTAACTTTCATAAGTACTAAGGGACAGATTTTCAAAGGTATTTAGGTGCCTAAAGCTGCAGTTGGCTGCCGAGTGGGATTTTCAAAAACACCTAAGTAGGTTAGGTGCCTAACTCCTATTGATTTGGATTGACTGGATTGATATGGAGAGGCATCTTTAGCTGCCTAAAAGCCTTTGAAAATCAGGCTCTGTTTGTATGACAAGTTTTACAACAGCACAGCTGCCGCTATGCTGCTGTAGTGCTTCAGTGTAGACACTTGCTACAGTGGCAGAAGTGGTTTTTCCCTCACTGTAATGAGTCCTCCCCCCCCGGAGGCAGTAGCTAGGTCTACGGAAGAACTCTTCCATCAGCCTCGCAGTATCTATACTGGGGCTTAAGTTGGGTTAACTACATCTCTCAGGGGTGTGAATTTTCGATAGGCCAGATCTCACATTTAATAATAAAGAAAATATATTAACATGATTATTATTATAATTATTATTACTTGTTGTTATTAAGTTAGTGCCACAATCCTAAGTGAGCTGTAGCTCACGAAAGCTTATGCTCAAATAAATTTGTTAGTCTCTAAGGTGCCACAAGTCCTCCTTTTCTTTTTGCGGATACAGACTACCACGGCTGCTACTCTGAATCCTTAGTCAGGATCTCTGTCCTTTACAAACACCCAGGCAGACATGGTTCCTGCCCCAAACAGCTTACAATGTAACTTGAGACAAGGCACTGCTGTATTTAATCTTTGGAGTTGACTGGAAGTGTATTCTTTTTGTTGATCTATTCCTTTCTCTTTTTTTCAGTGGTAAAGAGTTGAGGCTCTTTCTATGCATGCAGTGAGTTGATTGATGTAAAGAATTTTTGTTATTTTAACATGTCATTGTCTGTTATGGATATTTTAAGTGGAATCAAGAGAGCATAGTGACACTGATGAAGTTTAGAGCTAAACCCTGTGGCCTCATATTCTACCTCCTTCTTCTCAAGAAGGGAAATTCACTTTGCTGTGGAGGACCAGAACACTCCACCACTTAGGTCTCACATTGCCAGCCTATAACCTAAGGTAGTGACTGGGGCTGAATGCCACTCTGTGCTTCAACCAGCCAGTCTGGTCCCAGGTTGGGGATGAATTTTATGTTTCCAAACATTGCTGTTTTTCACCCACGTAAAACCAGACTGTTGTGGCCTTATGCAGGTGAAATGAATTTCCTCAAATAGCCTTACAGTGGGGTTGAAGCAACCTGCCCAGTATAGGTCAGTGCAGGATCTAGTGCACTTGCAGATACTAATCCCCGACTGACTCACAAATGGAATGAGCCATATCTTGAAAAATGAAATTTTGTACAATGAAACCAGTGGCAAACCTCAAAAATTGTATTTTAATGTGTCATGCTTGAGCATGCAGACCAAGAGATCTGTATCTTCTGAATATTTTCTTTTGCAGTTTGCATTAGTATTTTTCTGAAATTTTAGCAGAATAAACAATGGTTTATCATAAAATTAAAATGTATTAGGTAAATGTGACTTTAAAATCATTCTGAAGTGACTTCAGATAGAATATCGTAACTACATGTATTGATGCAATTAAATATTGTGTATGACTTCTTACAAAATATAGAACACAGGTTTGTGTTTAAAAACAGTGATGTAATTTGAATAGCTGCAATTTTTACAAATATTAGAATGGTGCTAATTAGAGATGAGAAGAAGCTTAGGTCAGCTGGTCTGCCTAAGCAAAATGCCTAACTACACTTAAGATATTCTGCAAACTGTAGAATTCACTAGTTTACTGCTCTTTTTTTGGCTGAGCACAGATAAAACACTATAAAGTAATGAGATTTCTTTTAAATGTCCACGTCATCTTACATGTTGATCTATATCCTGTTTGACTTGCTCACACAAAAAGCTCCAATGAAATTAGTGGAACCACTTGAGTGCGAAAGGCGAATAGATTTTGACCCTGTGTCATTTATGTGACTGCTTTATGTAACAATGTTAACAGAAATACCTCCTTTCATAGCCAATGCCTACTGTTTGAATTAGTAGGGGTGGTAATCTGAAATCTGCAAGATGATGGGAGTGAGAGTTGCATTATACATAGTACACCAATTACATGTATTCTCCTTAACAATACATGCCTCGTTTGTCATTCCAGGGTAAGGGCCAAATTCTGCATGTGTATGAATGTAGAGCTTGTGAAAGGTATCAAATTGACAGCCTGGAGGCTGAAGTCCCCTCTTTATACCCAGAACAGGTATGGCACATATAGCAGCAATGTGAGCTTCACTCCTACACCGCTGCCAATGTGCCTGAATGTTAATAAGGATGGAGAGAGGAAAGATGGTTATGTGGATGGTGGACTGGACAGATCACAGGATGGGGAGTGGAGAAATCTAGGTTCACGTTCTGGCTTTGACACAGACTCCCTGTATGGCCTTGGGCAAGTCACTTAATCTCCCTCCGTATCAGTTCTTTTCTATAAACTGGGAACAACAATAATGCTACCTTTATCCTACCTTTTGTTTATCCTGGCTACTCAGACTGGGACAGGAAATGTCTCTCATTATGTGTTTATACAGGACATAGTGAAACAGGGCCCTGATCTTGGTTGGAACTGCTATGTGCTCCTAGAATACAAATAATTATTATGATTAATAATAGAGCAGTTCTCTCCATTGGAGATGATTCGTTCACCTTTTCTCTTTCAGTCTTTGCTGGCTGGGTGAAGGCAACCATCAAGGCTGGCAATTAATGCTAAGGAACAGAGCTGTGAATTCCTGTTTTATAGGGGCCCAAATAATGCTGAAAATAGTGTTATTTGTACTTTTGTTTAATTTTTTCACTGGTCTTGTAATATCCCTTAAAAACATTTCTGCCAAAGTAACATTACAGTGTTTCTGTAATACATGAACTGAAATATTTTGTGAGGACTAGATCTTGCTTTATTTTGATCCCAAAAATAACACCTTGAGGCATTTAAAAGAAAAGCCTTCCGAAAATGTAAAGTCTAGACTCTAGGGCAGGGACTATGGCTTCCATTTGTCTATTATGCATCATTCACATTGATGGTGCATGAAAATTATAATACACAAACACTATTCTGTGCATTTCTGCCAGTTGTGCTGGCAGTTTATGTGATGTAGTCATTGCTAATGAATATTGGACCTGATTTTCAGCCTGAACTGAACTCTACATCTGCTTTTGCATCTGCAGTTTTATTGATACAAATAATTTCGGATGACGTTTTGCAGATATAGTTACTTGAGGGCATAAATGATGCAATTTTAGGCTGGGATTTTCAAAGGGAATTAAATTTCAATGGGATTTGGGTGCCTAACTCTCCTATGCTCCTTTGAAAACCTAGATGTCTAAGTACTTGACTGTACCCCTGACCCCTATAGCAAGGTACTTGCATGTCTAAGTGACATCAATTGCTCTTGCAATTTTTTGTATGTGCAAAATTGGAGGAACAAAAAGGAGCGCCTAGAAAGTAGGGTTCAAATTCAAGTGCTATGTTCATTAGCAATTATATCTATGGTGGTCTTTCAGCATTTACTGAAAATATGTGGCTTTATAATTTAGTACAAGTCTCCCTAGTGGATTTTTTTCTGTAAGGCAGTACAGCTTTGGGGGCTCACTTTCAGGGCTTCAGCTTCCTCATCAAAAAATACCTCCTGAATCATCGAGTAGTTCATACAGAAGAGCTAGAATTACTCCTATGGGTTTAATAAACCGAAGGCAAAATGTCTTCCTTTGGAAGTGAACGGCTGGCAAGTGCATGCAGAAACAGAGGCTGGGTTTTCAAAATTCATCCCATAAAGCCAGTATCCTGGTTGAATACGTAACACTGTCAAACCAAATTTTGTATGCTCATACATGTGAGCCAGTTGAGTCACTTTACTTTCCGGACTTAAAATGTTCTCAATGCCCTGCATTGTTGTGTAAACCCCATTGAAAAACCACTTCAGAGGACGCCCATTTTTTTACTAATGTAAACATTCTGACCAGTATCCAAAGCTATGACCTCTAGGTGAACCTTTAACCTTCCCCTTAATTATTTGTTTGAAGGCAGTGTGGAGTTCTCCTGCTGAGACTGAAGAACCATAATGCCTTGCAGCCCTGTGAGTAAGGGAGTGTTGGGAGGGAAGTGGAAAGGGACATAAATAAGGGGACCACCAGATGTAAATAATAAAAGTGGTTGGGGTTTAAATAAAAACTGAAAAAGCAATTTAGTTGCCCTAAAGAGTGGCTGGATTGAAGAAAATAGGGGCTCGGAAGACAAAAAGTGGGGGAGGGTCTCTTGTCTATGATTTTTTACAGGCCGCCCAAATAAGCACTCATTGCATTCTTTAAAACCTTGCCATCTGTATACATCATTAGAAGCTCATAGGAGAAGAGAAAACAGTCTTATCAGGCTTTTCTCTTAATCTCTATTGGCCTTAACTTTAGCTGATAAAAGGCATGCTGGATACAGAAGGTTCAGGTCAGCCCCCATTTGGTCAACTTGCTAACATTGCTGGAAAGCAGCTAAGCAAATTAAGTCCTATCAGAGACCTTTGTCTTTGGGGACGGAAACTGTGTCTAGAAGTCACAGTGTTAGAGTAGGAAATACCTCCACCAAGTTGAAATCACTGCTAGCTGAAGAAATGAGCAACAGAATCAATTCTTTGTTTTTATTTTTAATACTTGAAGTCTCCTCTTGACTAATTCAGAGGCAGGATGACATTTTTGACAACTGAGCTACACTTTCCTTGAAGAATAAAGAATGCCTTTGTTTTGGATGTAAACATAGAGATGCAAAAAAGCCCTTTGGTGTTATTTGTAGCATTTATGCATCTGTCTAATGGAATTCCCACCAGTGTGATTACAGGAGATCTAAACAAAGGTGTACTGTCTTTTGTTATCTTTGATGGACTTTAACCTGAGGGGAGCGACACAGTGGCTAGTATAGTATATGTCGGATGCCCAGCTGTGTAAGTGTTAGAATTCTACGAAGTGAGCTGATTAATTGAATTTTCCATTATTGACTGAAAAACTCCCATTAACTTCAGTGGACTTTGGATCAGGCCCAATGGCAGTTAAGGAGGCTGTTTTGGATGATGAGCATGTTAGTATTTCTGAAGAGGATTAAACACTAGTATTCAACTTCATTAGCACTCCTTAAGGGTCACTAGACTGAAGTCTGAACTGTGAAATACCAGACAAAACCTGAACATAAGCTCGAAAGTGTTCTTAAAACACAAAGAACAGGGATAAAAATAAAAACAAGTGTGGTTTGTGAGCGATCGAAAATTGCCTTGTTTTGAATAAATTGTATAAATAATATGGGGGGGGAGGTTATTTTTACTGGGTTTGAGCTGATGTGGATTGCTGTGCATTAAACTAACAGAAAATATGCAAGCACTTTTTTTGTGGGTTACCAACCAAATTAAATTCAGGCTTACTAGCCAAACAACTGGCTTTACCTAATGCTCAAACGCTTCGGCCACTGCTCCAGCTATGGTACCTGATTTGAGGAAAAGTTCTTTTGGGCCTAATATTAAACACATGTACCTACAACTCCCTCTTTCTACTGAGTTGAAAGGTGCCTCAGTTTATGGTCAGCAGTTGCTTAATGCTCTGCCTTGGGTGTCCCACTCTTGGCTGAAAAGGTCGCCCCCAGCTGGCACTGACCTCTAAATGACCCCTGACTTTACAGGCTTAAACTGCAGGAGTTGCAGAAGAGCAGAAGTCTTTCTGGGCCAGCACTTATTGCTGCTGTGCTGGTGATAAAACTTCAGACAGCCTAATTGATGGCTTTGCTGACCTAACAATACCTTGTGAAAGCACAGAGTGGCAAAGCCTGGTCTTCATTTATGGCCAGCTGCAAGGGTAGCTGAATCCCCTATGATGAAGAAAAAAAAAGTCTTCTAGCCTGTGAACTTTAACCAGGTTCCTAGTTACTCTAAGAAGTTAGAGAAACAATTGTCTTGTAACACAAGTTTTCATTCACATTTACTTGTTCACAGCCTTCTGGTAGATCCAGTCTTAAACTGGCTAGTAAGATGAGCATGTTAACAAGTTACAATTTCTGAGCACTTTCAGGGAAATCTTCTAAAGTGAAGTTATATATTTTTTTACATGCTGCTGTATTGCACTGAATCCCTGCCAGAGTTAAAGCAAAGGTGTTCTTAAAAGACAGAAGCAAGCTGATGAATGGACTTCTATTCTTTCTGTTCTGTTTTAGGTTTATTAATGCCAGAAGAAGAATAGTACAGCCTATGATTGACCAGTCAAATCGAGCAGGCAAGTTCCAAGTAGTATCTGTATTCAAGTCCCACAGGCGCAAATCCTCATCAAGTTATTCTTCAGGAGTCCCATCACCTGGTAAATAAATGCCTCAACTAGGCATTCTGGGAGATTATTTTTTCTTATGTCCCCAGAATTCCGCTGTAGGAAGCAACTTCACTAATTGGTGCTAATTGGAGATTTCCCACCCTGACTCTACTGAAACTGCTTTTTATTTTCTCTCTGAATTGGTAATTGGGTACAAGTACTAGTGCCACAAGCAGTTTGTTTGACTGTGAGCTCTTGAATTACTCATTGCTTGTCTGCATCCAATCAGCAGGACAATCTCATTTTCTTGCTACCCACAACTCCTTGGTGTATGCATTGCTTTCACTTCTGTAGGGCTAGCTGTAAAACTCATTGTATCCATTCATTTGCTTTGACTATTCACAATATGCAACTAACGTCTGACATGCTACCATACTGGCCAAAAAAAATTATTAAAAGATTATTACTTTTGTTTAAGAATGCACCAAATCTATTCCCGTTAACATACATGATTTCTCTAGCAACATTTTTATTTTTTTTTTAGAGTCTTTTAAAACATTCATAAGCCGTAACTGTTCAGAACTACAACTGGTACAGTGCTAATCATTCTACTTTGTAATATGCATTTCCTTAGCTTACGAGGGAGTTGTGGTTTCCTGCAATGAGGTTATGGGATAAAACTGTTCTCCATGTGGTGATGACTGTTGTCACTAACAAGGGCTTTAACTTGATGGTGATTTCGCCTGCTGCTTCACTTTAAAGATTTGAAAAGGTTATTAAGCCTTTGGGAAAATCTTCCCATGTGGCATTAAATTTCTTTTCCTCTAACAGGTGAAAAAAAGGGGGGAGAAAACCCTAAAGCAACTAACCACACAAAACACTAAACCAAATACAAAGTGTATCTGTAAACATGAGCAGTGATGTCCACACACGTTAGAGTAGGTGACTGTATGTTTTTATGTTTTAAAATAGTAATAGATTTGACCACAAGTGTCTTGCATTGCCAACTCCAGATGCTTGACTTTAAATAATTAGTAAGGAGTACACTAGGTCCTTATTTCATTAAGAAAAATACCTAGTGCTGAGAGGCACTTCCACCGTTCTGCATTAAAGGTAAGTAAAGAAGCAGATCCTATGCAAGAGGACTGACTTGACCAACTTGTTTATTAGGCCCCCCGCATAACATTGTTATTCTATAGTCCTGGTAACATAATCAGCTCATAAAAACACAACCTGTTTTTAAAGCGACAGCCAAGATATTGTATATAGTGTTTCAGTGTTGAGACTGGAACAATTGCTGATTGTTTGGTATGTCTTCTCTTCTTTCTCCTCTGTGTCCACGATTGACTACAATCAGGTTTTCTTCTTGATCCTTCAGTGAGCCAAGGAGCAGCATATAGTCCAGAGGGTCAGCCA